>NW_006159806.1:4047171-4063599 GCF_000334495.1 Tupaia belangeri chinensis | reverse complement strand
CTCTCTGTCTGTCTGGTGAGTGCACACGCCCTATAGCAAAAACCTCTCAAAAAAAAAAAAAAAAGGAAAGAAAAAAGATATATGGTCATATCTATGAATGCTACTAATACTGAATGAACAAATAAATCAACCATGTAATGGTTGCTATTAGAAGATGCTGTGGAACTAACTGGTTATTTTGAGAACTGATACATACAAGGAAAGAATCAAACAAGTGTTCATTCTTTTAAAACTATGGCGCTGTGCAGCTACATTGAAGATAAGAGAAGTTTCCCTTTATAGATGTGTTTCAGTTAAACAATGAAAAAATAAACAGATATTTTAATCCATGATGAATTAATTGATTATTTACTTATTTATTTATTTTGTAAGAGATTTTTTGCTATAGGATGCATGTGTTTGCTGGACAAACAGAGAGACAGAAAGTGGGAAGTCACACCCTTGCTATAGGATGCATGTGTTTGCTGGAGAAACAGAGAGACAGAAAGTGGGAAGTCACACCCCCCCTCCATCCCACTCTGGGGAGGATAGCCACGTTGCAATCCTGTCTCCTCTATTCTCCTCCCAGGCTTTTGGGATGCATGTGTGCCTGACATGAGTTTTAAGCCACAGGGTCTGAAACTCAAACTGCAGTCGATTACATGGGAGTCCAGCAACACAACCGTGGCACCATCTGCTGGTCCCAAATTAGTTCATTTTGATCTCACATGTCAATGGTTGTTAACATCACACACACACACACACACACACACACACACACACACACAGAATAATAAATGTAATACAAACAAAGTAGTCTTCAAAAACAAAAATTGAATCTGGGCGGCCGACAGGTGGTATTGTGGTTAAGGGCTCTGGAATCCCACATGGGGAATTGTGATTTGAGCCCTGGACCTGGCGACTTGTTTTCTCACTTTCTCTCCCTCTTACTTTGGTCAAATTAAAATAAATAGATAAATAAATAAATGTTAAATAAAATAATTTTAAAAATTGAATCTGACTATGCTACTTGTTTATAGGCAGTACATGTTAAACCACACAACTATGTGCTATAATTAGCAAAAATAATCAGGTGTCTGCTGCAAATAAATTGCAAAGAAAAATAAGTTCCAGTTGGTAGGAAAAATCTAAAACTTAAAGCTACTTAAGAGCAGGGATGGTCCATTAAACAGACAATCTGGGGGAAACATAATAATTTGTAGTATTTGTCAATTTATATAGTATAAATATTTATAAAACTATAAAACTTCTTCAACATTATGTAGACTAGTCTGTATCTTTTCTTTTTCCATATAAACTCTGTACTACAACACTGAGAGATGGGCTGTGCAGGTCTAGCTATGAAACCCAACCTTATACACATCTCCCAGCTTCTAGAAGCCAAGAGGAACAGGAACAACAGCTAGCACTATTCTAATACATTATGCCATCAACCTTGAAAAAACCACTTTTAATTAGCACCAAAGATGTGTGCTTTAAAGATCTGCTTCTCCAAGGTCTCTATTCCACTGTCCTGTTATGGTAGAAAATGCTGGAACAAGACACTGGCAGGTAGCATGGTGGTTGGGAGCACTGGACTCCCACATGGCTGACCATGGTTCGAGTCCTGGACCTGGCAGCTTGCTTTTTCACTTTCTCTCTCTCTCACTGTGTCCATCTCTGGTCAAATTTAAATAAATAAATAAATAAATAGAGTTAAATAAAAATAAGTCTTAAAAAAAGAGAGAGTGAGAAAACACTAGAACAAAGGTTCTCAATTCCTTTTTTTTAAAGAGATTTTTGTTATAGAGTGTGTGTGCTTTCCAGAGAGACAGAGACAGAGAGACAGAAAGGGAGAAATCACCCCCTAGAGGGGATGGCTATACCACAATTCCTTCTCCTCCATTATCCTCTTGGATTTGGGCATGCACACACATGCCCAGCATAAGTTTCAAGCCACCAGGTCTGGGACTAGAACCATTATTGGCTGTGTGGGAGTCCAGTGACATTACTATTACACCATCTGCTGGCCCCACGTTCTCAACTTTATATATAAAAATATCAATATGTCAGAGTCTGGGGTCCACTCCTGAGATTGTGAGTTGTCAGGTATGTATCAGGGCATTTATTATTTTTAGAAAGCCCTCCATGTGATTCTAATATACAGCCAGAATTGAGAATCACTACATAGAGAAAATCCTCCTGTAAAATAACTAGTGGGGTAGATATTAACTTCCTTATAGGGTGCTTCACATGGATTAAGAGAGCTCTGAGATGTTGATCCCAACAGTTCTCTGATTACTTGAGTCCCTCTGCCTACAAATAGTCCCTTCTGTTTATCACAATGTTCTGTCAATATATTAATCATTTCTTATATGTGCCAAGACAGGAAAAAGCCTGAGAAGCAAAAAGGAAGACAAGAGGAGAGTCTGCTTCCAGACAGCACTAGAAAATGTCCATTTGTTAACAAGGTATGGAGAGAAACACTGAAAGAACACTTCTGAATTCTTTCTCAGTCATAAAAATGCCTCACTCAAATCCTCGTGTAGGCAAGGGAACCAAGTGATTGATGGTTCTAGCTGCACCCACTGTGCAAAACCACACTTCCCACTCCCAACCAATGTCTCAGCACTACAGGAGATTTCCAGATCATCCCCATTTGACTTGGGTTTCCTTGATGAGTAACTTTGTCTCAATGACTCTCCATGGCCCTGACGAAATCTTAGAGCTATGTGTCTCAACTTCCCTACCCAGTCTTCTCCCCTTTACCCTTTCCTTCAAGGAGTCAAACTTGCATGGCAGTCCAAGGACTTTCCCCTCTTTTCCCGTTCCCTTCTCTTTGCCTATCATAAATCAGTATATCAGATACTATAACTTTCCATGGAAGATGGGAAACATGTGGCTTTGAGAGATAGAATAAGAAAACAAATGGTTAAGAAGCTAAATGTGGTCATCTTTCAATGGGTTTAGAAGAGATCTTCAACTATGGTTGAGAACAGAGTTTCAGAAGATGGCTGGCCCTAAATATGAGGAGTGAGTTGCAAGTTCAAGAGAAGAGTATTCTAGGTGGTTCCTGAAAAATTTGAGCTTACGGATTGGAGGGGGGAGGGCATACATTTACTCTGTAATTAATTCCAAAAATATTTGGATGTCTACTCTATACTACAATAAATTCTTATATAACTGAAAAGAGAACAAAATGTTGAGGTCATCCTAGATGGACTTTCAGGATGATAGTAGACATTAAAAGTAAAATTCTTACTCTTCAGAGTGGGGTGGAAACCATCCTGAATGTTACTTTTCTCTCTGCTTGCTCTTAAGATGTTTTACTCTCTATGGCTTTATTAAGGCAAAAGTTTGTTCTCATCTTCCACTATCTTTCTAACCCAGAGTCAACTTTATGCTGAAGGAACTAAGTCTATTCTGTAACAATTTATTTGCATATCTACTTTTCCGACTAGACTTTGAACCTCAGTGGATCTCAATAGAATAGACTTTTGAACCTTAATAAACTTCCAGCCTCTGCCATACTACAATAGAAACCCAATAAACAAATACATTCTGAGTAAAAAGTAGAGCAGGATCGATACAGTTTTTCAGGGGCAGAAGTCCTTTACTTATGTTACTGGGAACATTCATCCAGGAAGACAGTGTGAATAAAATGGAAAATTCAGTCCTGTATAATAAATCCCCTCTCTTGAAGATTGTTGAATTGATGAAACAGAATAACAAAATAAAGGCTCTGTTGTTTACTTTGAAGTTTTGCAAAATTCACTGCAATGTTATTTACATGGAACTATTAATTTATCAAAAGGCAGTGAATTGTAGTCTGTTTTGAGGTATGGGTTGGTAGGCCAAATTGTTCCCCAGCACACTTGCCTAAGGTAAATGTTCTCCTCAAGTTATGTGTTTCACATTCATGCACATTTTTCCCCTGTATTATTGATGAGTATCGTCACATCCTAGATATTACAAACTAGGTTATGAATGAACATTCTTGAACTGTGTCTTTGTGCACATATAAGATAGTCCATTTAGATATAGAATTACTATATCGTAGGGAATGGACATCTTCGTTTTTACTTTCCGTGTGTATTTTTTAAAAATTAATTAATTAAATAAATTAATGATTATTATTTTTTAACATGCTATAGGGCACTAGAGAGATAGCAAGAGAGAGGAAAAATGAGAAAGCAAGCCAACAAGTCCAGGGCTGGAACTATGGTCAGCCATGTTGGGAGTCCAGTGCCTCAGGTGCCATATCACCTGCTGGCCCCTCCGTGTGGTTTTAATGATTTAAGTTGGCAACTATTTGATTTAAGCAGTCCCTTACAACCCTGCTAACACTTGGAGCAGTCCCTTACAACTTTGCTAACTCTATTCTCAAGTCTTTGCCTTCTTCTTTTAAACATTTTGTGTCTTATTATTCTGTTAATTCATAATTCATTGAAAGCTGAGGTTGACATTCTTTTCATTTATTTATATACATCCAAAATCTGTAGCATTGGAGAAAATATTAGTAAATCACACCGGAGATAAGGGTCAATATCTAAGATATATAAGAAACACAACTTGATAATGCAGACAAAGCAAACAAAAAGACAAAAAACAAAGTAAAAAACAATGAATAAAAAACATCAAAGAATCCAGGACCTGCAGATGGTGTGAAGGTTAAGGCTATTGTGGCATGGACACTCCCCACAGGGATTACTTTCTCACTTTTTCTCTTTGTCTCTCTCCAGTGAGTGCACATGTGCTCTGGCAAAAACTGTTTTCAAAAAAAAAAAAAATAGGATAAACTGTTTTATTAATGTTTTTCCTTTAAGTACTTTGCTTTTCTAAGCAGAAACATTTTATCATTTTTTCTCCCATAGTTAAGAGTCCCAGAACCACTTATCAAACATTCTTTTTGTTTTGTTTTACTTTGGCATAGGATGCTTGTGTTCACCAGAGAGAGACAGAGTGAAAAACAGAGAGAAGGAAAGAAATCATTCCCCAGGGGTATGACCTCCCTCAATCCCTTCTCCATTCTTCCCCTTGGATTTTGAATCTGGCTTGATTTTCAAGTCCACTGGGTCAGGGACTTGAGTTCCACTGGACCATGTAGGAGTCCCTTGCCTTAACTACCATGCCATCTGCTGGCCCCATGCTCACTTTTTTTTTTTTTTTTTAACTGATCTGTAATCCTACTGTAATGCCCATGTCATCTAGAAAATACCATATTCCCATTTTATCTATTTTTTTTGAGAGGTTTTTGCTATAGGGTGCATACACTCACCAGAAAGACAGAGACAAAGAGACAGAAAGCCAGAAATCACCCCCCCTCTTTCCCAGGGGCGAGGGCCATGCCTCAATCCCTTCTCCTCCATTCTCTTCTCTCAGGATCTTGGGCACACACACACATGTGCTTGGTGTGAGTTTAAGCCACTGGGTCTGGGACTCGAACAGTGGTCAACTACATGGGAGTCCTGCGACATAGCCATTACACCAATATGGTCCCCATAGTCCCATTTTATAATAGACTGCTGGACTAGAAAAGAAGGCTAAGAAATGGAACTTTTCTATATTTACATGGTATATGCAGTTTATAAAAATATCATTGTTTTACCATAAACTTGAGATCTTATATATTTATATTTACACTTCCTGTATCTTGTTTCTTTTTCTGTGCAACAATATATCATGGAAATGCCTCCAAGTGAACAATTGAGTGATCATTTTTAACGGCTGAATGATATTTTATGAACAAGTGTTCACGAATAAAAGCAGTGCTGGCAGGACACTAAACAAGTATTTTCTGCCATTTTTTCATCCACTTCTCTGTTAATGGGTAAGAACATTTTGCTTATGTTCTCGCCCCATAAGAAAAATAATTTTAGATGTCTCTCCCTACATGTTGGTACTTCTATTTCATTGAGATAGAGTCCTAGACGAGAGCTAGCCAGGTCAAATCAAGTATTTACTTTTCATTTTAGTGCAGTTTGACAGATTATCTTCCTTTCAAGGGGTTGTATGGAACACATTACATTTCCAATGATAATAAGTGAAAGAAATCTCTCCCTTCATTCTGCCAACCATAGGTGTTAGACCTCATTATTTTATTAGCTTGATGGGTGCAAAGTGATATCTTCCTACTTGTATGACCATTTTTAAAAAAACCAACATTTTTTTAAAACCTTTTTAAAGAATTTTTAAATTTAATTCCATTTTTAATTTATTTTTAAAATTTGACCAGAGAGAGAGAGAGAACGAGAAAGGGAGAAAGGTCTAGGACTTGAACCACAGTCGGCCAGGTGGGAATCCAGCGCCTTTAACCATTATGCCACCTGCCAGCCCCTAAATTAACATTTCTTTCAAGTGTTTCTTAACCACTTACATAAATTCCTCTATGATTTATTTACTCCTAGGCTATGGTGTTGTATAAGCTATTGGTTTGTCTGTCATTTTCTTGTCAATTTTGAATAGCTCTTGCATAATAGCATATGCATTAATTCTTTAATATCTACATTACAAATATCATTATGTTCTGGTTTTTTAATAACATTTTAGTCACATTAAAGCTTTTAATTTTTAAACTATTATAAAATTTCAAGTTTCCACTAGTGGTTAAGAAGAATTCCTGACTACCCCTGTATGTAATACTTTTAGATTTTCTTACAAACTCGTCATTATTTTATAGTTAGCCTCTAAGTCTCCATTGTTAATCTGGATAAAAGCACAATAAATACATAAAAGTCTCCCCCCACCAGACTTTTGGACAGTTCATACTTAAAATTACAGTCAATGTTTTAAATCTAGAGGTACTTCATTCAAAATTTATCAGAATATTTTAAAGCATATTGAAGATAATTTTGAAATTATAACTATCATGTGGCTGAAAAATAAATTTATCCTGTATTTCCTAACTTTCTGAACCTCCTGTAGAGTGTAACCTGACACACTCTCCTGTAGAGTGTAACCTGTAGAGTGTAACCTGACACACTCTCTTTACTAGAAGAATGGAATGCACTTCATTTACATTTAATATGATGACAGGCAGTCTCAATTTATTCCTTCTAGCTTATTTTATTACTTTAGTCTTTTTTTCATATTTTTTGCTTATTATTTCTGTGGGTTGATAAAATTTTTATTCACCGTATTTTTTCCTCAATTCCTGTTTTGGAATTTCTACTGTATTTTTCCACTTCATTAATGGCTAACTTCCCTTTCTTTGATCACACAATCAATCACAAATAACCCAAACATGTATGCACTGAATTTCAGTTTACTTAACAACATGTTCCATTTCTCTCTTACTTTTCTGCTATCCCAGTAGTTTAAGAGCATTAGAAAACTTTCACTATTCTTTTTTTTTTTTTCTCAACTTTCCTTCCTACCCCAATGAGATCTTTGGAATGTTAAACTTTATCTACTCATTCCTTACTCTCTCCTAACTCCATGATATTAGTTGTGAAATTTGCTATATTTTTATCCTCCAGAACAATTTTTTCAGACAAATATTATATTATTTTGCCTGAAGATTACATCTAAGGGGCCAAGTAAGACTGCGGCCTGGCGTTTTTCAGGAAATTTATTCTTTGTTAATCATGGGTAGATACAAAAATACAAATTTAGCTTTCTAAGTTCAAGTTAATATTGTATTTTTCTAAAAGCTCATTAAGTTTATCTGTGTTCAAGTTTATTAACCACAAAACAATTCATGTGGTATTTTGTAATTTAAAACATCTCCATTGTAATATACTGTTCCCCTTACCATATCATTTGTTCTTGACTACTCTTACAAGAGATTTATTGATTTTAGACAACACTGCACTCGTTAATCTTATGTATTTTGCTTTCTTTTGTTTTTATGTTTTTGTTTTCGAGGTGTGTTTGTTTCTCACTCTACAGGTTTTTGACTTAGGATGCATGCGCTCACCAGGGGTAGAGAAAGGGAGACAGAAATAGTGAGAGAGAGAAAGTGAAAAATCACTCTCCAGAGGGGATGGCCATGCCACAATCCCTTCTCCTCTTGGGATTTTGGGCAGGTATGCACACATGTCAGGCATGATTTTTGAAGCCACTAGGTCCAGGACTTGAACTGTGGTGGGCCATGTGGGAGTCCAGTGATGTAACAGCTATACCATCTGCTGGCCCCTCATTCTTGTCAATATTTTCTTCTTCTATGTTTGAATTTGACTTTTTCTAAAGTTCTTTAGTATTCATTGTATTCCATCCTTTTCCTCATGTTAGTTTTTAAGACTACAGTTTTTTTCTTTTCTTTTCTTTTTTTTTTTTTTTTTTTTGAGTGAGATTTCACCTATAGGATGTGTACTCTTGTTGGAGAAACAAAGTGATACAGAGAGACAGAAAGCAAGAAATCACCCCTCAGGAAGCATGGCCATTCCTCAATCCTGTCTCTATTCTCCTCTCGGGATTTTGGGCATGCATGCACACATCCACAGTGTGAGTTTTAAGCCACCAGGTCCAGGACTTGAACTGCAGTTGACTATCTGGGAGTCTAGTGATGTAACCATTATGCCATCTGCTGGTCCCAAGACTACAGTTTTTTTCCACACATGTACATGTAACTGGTTCTTGTGTCTTTCATACATAGCATATATGAAACATTGTTGGCTATTTCTAGTTTATATTATGTTTTATTCATAGTGGTAAAATTGTCCGGAACATGTTTTAAACTCCAAAAAGTTTGTAGAAAATGGGAACTAAAAGATTTTTTAAAATAAACTTTATTTTTTCACACAAACTTTATCAACTTTTGAGCCAATTTAAAAAATTATACCAGACATTAAATCTATCCCTAAAGAACTGAAGTCCCTGGAAATTTGGCTGTGTCAATACAGTCTTATTTACATTGTTCAATGAGGAAACATGGGTTCTTTTAAAGATTTTTTTTTTTTTCTTGAGAGATTTTGCTATAGGATGAGTGTACTTTCCAGAGACAGAAAAAAACAGAGAGCAAGGAATGACCACCTGGGGGAGATGGCTATGCTGCAATTCCTTTTTCTCTCCATTTTCCTCTAAAGATTTTGAGCATGCACATACACGTGTCTGGGTGAGTTTTAAGTCTCCGGGTCTGGGACTTTAACCATGGTCAGCCACATGGGAGTCCAGTGCCTTAATCATTATGCCACCTGCTGGCCTCCCTTTAAATATTTTTTTAAGATTAGGGGACAAAATGAGGTCAGCGGAACCCAATTAGAACTGTAAGTTGGATGCTTAATGATTTCTCAGTAAAACTCACAAAATTGCCCTTGTTTGTGACAGGAATAAGTAGAATTGTCATGAAGGGCTCTGGGGAGAAGGTTTCCTGGGCATTTTTCTACCAATAATTTGTATTTCTTTTTCAAAATGTTCACATACTAAGTAGATACTATCATTCTTTGGCGCTCCAGAAAAATCAAAAGACCGTGAACATTCCAAAAAATTGCTGCCATGTTTGCTTTTGACTGGTCGGTCCACTTCTGCTTTGATTGGACCACTTCCACCTCTCAGTAGCCATTGGTTTGACTATGCTTTGTCTTCAGATCATACTGGGAAATCCGTGTGTATGTTTTGTTACAATTTTTGTAAGAAATGTTCTAGGCTCTTGATCTAAAAAGTGCAAATTTCTACACATGAGTTCATGTGCTGGGTTGCAGTCAAAACATTGCAATACAAAAATATCGTAGAAAATTACCTTCCAGCTACAAGGTGCATAAAACATAAATTAATTTCATGTTTAGACGTGGGTCCCATCCCTACTACCCTACTATATCTTATCGTGTATATGCAAATATTTCAAAAATCTAAAAAAAAAAAAAAAAACACCTTTGAAATCCGAGCACTTCTGTTCTCAAACATTTCCGTTTAGGGATACTGATACTTATATTGGTAATGCCATATAAATGTTCAAGGTTCTTACCGAATCTGGAGAACCTCTAGCTCTTTTTTTCTTATGTAGCTATAGAATTCTGGACATTTCAGGGTTTTTTTTTTTAAACCTAGTAACATGTTTTATTACATATAATTATTGAATTATTTATTTAATTTTGTTTATTATTACTTTTTAGTTTGCTACAGGGCACATGTGCTCACCAGAGACAGAGAAAGCGAGAGAGGAAAAGTGAGAAAGCAAGCTGCCAGGTCTGGGACTCGAACCATGGTCAGTCATTTGGTAGTCCAGCACCTTAATCACCATGCCACCTGTAGGACCCTAGTGACATAGTTTAAATGCTGGATGAATTGCCAACATCCATTGACTGTTTTTTTACTGATATCTTTTCCTGTTATATTTGGAGTTTCTGTTATCTTCACTAATATCAGATTTCATGTCAAGTCAGAAGATAAGAAATAAAAGCCCAAGCATGAGGAAAAGGCACAGCCTAGCAAAGGAAGGACTGTCCTTTGGTTGGAGCATGGTGTACTGGGAGAGCTGGAGAAGGGCATAAGCTAGGAGATGTATTAAAACCAGGTAGGATGTGTGAAATATTGTCAAATGTTGTTTGGTGGCTGAGGTACACTATCATGCCTTTAAGTTAAAAAACTAAACAATTGTTTGTATATTACTAAACATATAAAAGTCAATGTGTGACCAGGAGAATTTTCAATAGAGTCTGAGAAACATCTGGATTTTGCCTGGGAAACCTCCCTAGCAATAACCAACACAGATGTGGGAATGACTACAAATTGCAACTCACTCAACCCAAACCAAACATATTGTCAGCTTGGCTAATGCTTAGTTGTATTTTAAAAAGGACTTGATTATTCCAACCTTATCTGGTAATGGGGGAAACATGGAGGATCATCTGAGGTTAAGAAAGAAAGGGAGACTATCCTTAACCAATTGGCTAAAATATCTTACTTTTGCAAAGTTTACAGGAATGTATACACAAATGAAGTTATTACTGGGGCCCCACCCAGAGCCTTGATTTGGTCCTTCCTTGCAAATGAGAAGTCCCAAAAGTTAAGCTTCCTTACCTTCCTGCTAAATCCTCTGCTGGGAGCCACGTTCCCAGGTTTGAATCCTAACTCTGTTATCTGATTTCTATGGGTCTCAGTTTCCTCATTTGTAAAGCAGGATTAGTAATAATATCAGGACCAGCAGATGGCATATTGATTACATAACTGGGTGCATGTACTTGCATGCCCCAGATCCTGCGAGGAGAATGGAGAAGAGATTGCAGCATGGCCATGCTCCCTTGTGGGTGTTTTCTTGTTTTTTCATGAAGGGCTCTGGGGAGAAGGTTTCCTGGGCATTTTTCTACCAATAATTTGTATTTCTTTTTCAAAATGTTCACATACTAAGTAGATACTATCATTCTTTGGCGCTCCAGAAAAATCAAAAGACCGTGAACATTCCAAAAAATTGCTGCCATGTTTGCTTTTGACTGGTCGGTCCACTTCTGCTTTGATTGGACCACTTCCACCTCTCAGTAGCCATTGGTTTGACTATGCTTTGTCTTCAGATCATACTGGGAAATCCGTGTGTATGTTTTGTTACAATTTTTGTAAGAAATGTTCTAGGCTCTTGATCTAAAAAGTGCAAATTTCTACACATGAGTTCATGTGCTGGGTTGCAGTCAAAACATTGCAATACAAAAATATCGTAGAAAATTACCTTCCAGCTACAAGGTGCATAAAACATAAATTAATTTCATGTTTAGACGTGGGTCCCATCCCTACTACCCTACTATATCTTATCGTGTATATGCAAATATTTCAAAAATCTAAAAAAAAAAAAAAACACCTTTGAAATCCGAGCACTTCTGTTCTCAAACATTTCCGTTTAGGGATACTGATACTTATATTGGTAATGCCATATAAATGTTCAAGGTTCTTACCGAATCTGGAGAACCTCTAGCTCTTTTTTTCTTATGTAGCTATAGAATTCTGGACATTTCAGGGTTTTTTTTTTTAAACCTAGTAACATGTTTTATTACATATAATTATTGAATTATTTATTTAATTTTGTTTATTATTACTTTTTAGTTTGCTACAGGGCACATGTGCTCACCAGAGACAGAGAAAGAGAGAGAGGAAAAGTGAGAAAGCAAGCTGCCAGGTCTGGGACTCGAACCATGGTCAGTCATTTGGTAGTCCAGCACCTTAATCACCATGCCACCTGTAGGACCCTAGTGACATAGTTTAAATGCTGGATGAATTGCCAACATCCATTGACTGTTTTTTTACTGATATCTTTTCCTGTTATATTTGGAGTTTCTGTTATCTTCACTAATATCAGATTTCATGTCAAGTCAGAAGATAAGAAATAAAAGCCCAAGCATGAGGAAAAGGCACAGCCTAGCAAAGGAAGGACTGTCCTTTGGTTGGAGCATGGTGTACTGGGAGAGCTGGAGAAGGGCATAAGCTAGGAGATGTATTAAAACCAGGTAGGATGTGTGAAATATTGTCAAATGTTGTTTGGTGGCTGAGGTACACTATCATGCCTTTAAGTTAAAAAACTAAACAATTGTTTGTATATTACTAAACATATAAAAGTCAATGTGTGACCAGGAGAATTTTCAATAGAGTCTGAGAAACATCTGGATTTTGCCTGGGAAACCTCCCTAGCAATAACCAACACAGATGTGGGAATGACTACAAATTGCAACTCACTCAACCCAAACCAAACATATTGTCAGCTTGGCTAATGCTTAGTTGTATTTTAAAAAGGACTTGATTATTCCAACCTTATCTGGTAATGGGGGAAACATGGAGGATCATCTGAGGTTAAGAAAGAAAGGGAGACTATCCTTAACCAATTGGCTAAAATATCTTACTTTTGCAAAGTTTACAGGAATGTATACACAAATGAAGTTATTACTGGGGCCCCACCCAGAGCCTTGATTTGGTCCTTCCTTGCAAATGAGAAGTACCAAAAGTTAAGCTTCCTTACCTTCCTGCTAAATCCTCTGCTGGGAGCCACGTTCCCAGGTTTGAATCCTAACTCTGTTATCTGATTTCTATGGGTCTCAGTTTCCTCATTTGTAAAGCAGGATTAGTAATAATATCAGGACCAGCAGATGGCATATTGATTACATAACTGGGTGCATGTACTTGCATGCCCCAGATCCTGCGAGGAGAATGGAGAAGAGATTGCAGCATGGCCATGCTCCCTTGTGGGTGTTTTCTTGTTTTTTTTTTTTCCTGTCTCTCTGTTTCTCTCTGTCTCTCCGGCAAGCACACACCTATAGCAAAAATCTCTCTAAATAATAATAATAAAATAATAATAATAATAATAATAATTACCTCATAAAGTTGTTGAAATAATCGATTTATATGAAAGGACTCCAGAAAGTTCTCAGAAAAGTGGAATTGAAGTACAAGTTTATCTTGATGCAAAAAATGTTTGAAATCTACATCTGGTCGTTTTCATAATATGTGTTTTCCATGGGCATTTTGAAGACCTTCATATATGTAAATAGCTAAAAATAGTGCTTAACACATATTAAACAATTTTTAGTTCAGAAATGTATTAATAATAGAGCACATCGTGTGTAGAGAAGTAGAGGCCTGTATGCTAGAACACAGGCCATCTCCTCCTCTTTTGTTGGTCTTTTTCTAATAATTGGAATTTCCTTTGGAAATTATTTATAGTAGGTAGTTTCCCTTTTCCAATTTATTATTCTTAGAACCCACTTATTGGTTGTCATTTCTCGCCAGCTTGCAAGTTATCTGTAATGTTTTCCACCATCGGGAATGCCTGTCGTGGCTTACTTTTATGGCCTTATTGCCTATTCCATTGGAAAACTTCATTATGGAATTTATAGCTACTTGATTCCTTTTTTCCCACATGTTTTATATGTTTAAGGTTCAAGGGGTCTAGTGTCTAGAAAACATGCGGATTTGGCTCGTCTCTGACTTTTACTCAATTCCCCTTCAGAATTCTCACAACCTACACAGTAGCCAACTTTACCTCCTCCCTCTCTCCTTCTCTCAGGTTATTGCTTAATCAGGAGTTTGAGTAGAAATAAAAACTGAAAATTCTCAATCCCAATTAAAATTTCACCTCAATATTAGTCCCACTTTAACTTTAGAGAATCTCAGCAGCCTGAAGAAAAACCAAGCACAATAAAATACAACAAAACAAACTGAAGCAGGCTCATTGAAGGCCTGAGTAGATTAGAAAATCTGAAGTCTTAAAAAGAGCCAAAAATCCAAAACTTTCATCTCAGTGAAAAAGCTATTTCAGATTTATTAATGAATATATTTATATAATTAAAATATGCAATTGCTTTTCAGACCGAAAACTTGGCTTGTGAAAGATCCAGGCAGATTCCCCCTGGGACAAAGAAGTTCCAAAAACGTGTTTGATTGCTCTTCAAGGAGTGCAATAGCTCTCCTTCTTTACTCTTTATTTCTGCTCCCAGCTTAATTTAAAGAGAACTTCTGATATGTGTCTGATATTTAGCAACTGGGAATTGTTAGAAGCTAAAACTTTTGAGCAGGATAAAGCGACTGGCTGGGAATGGCGAGTTAACAGGTGAAATAAAAGTTAGCAGGGTGATACCAGTAACAAAGAAATGTAAATAATAAATTACACATTTTTTAAACATCTTCAGACTTTTCCAATTTTTTTAAGTTTCTTTCCTGTCTTTGATGAGAGAAAGAGAAAGACAAATACCCCCAATATCTTAAGCTGTGTCCTCCTTCCAATCTCCCCAAATCCCTCCAGCCAGCCAGGATCACTGCCACATGTAAACACATCTACTCTGTATAAGCCATTAACCTGGGAGCTGAACCCTGATCACCCATGTGGATTCCAGCACTGCAGAGTATTACACCTCCAGGGTTGGGCCCACATTTTTGAATTCTTAACATAGTTTTTACTGATCCACATAACCTCCTGGAATGATCTAGAAATATACTATGTACTCACAATCTGTCTTCCACCTCAAAAGAAGGAGATAGAGAAGAAAAGAGAAAAATAGGCAATTCAAAACAAGTTAATTGACCTTTTTAAAAGAGTAGATGTATTTCCATGCTCCATTTCCTAGAAATTTTAAAACAAGGAAACTTTCTTCAGTATTAATGGAAAGTTTCAACCACTTCAGGGACTTAAAGTTTTCAATGTATCATCTGGGAGAACTTTAATGAGTAGGAATGTCTTACTCATTCTTCCATGAGCTCACTATTAATAGCTGTAATTCAAGCGCACCATAAAGGTTTAAAGAATGCTCATCCTCTGGGAGTTAAGGTCCTATTTTTTTGTTACACTAAAGTGGGTCATTAATAGCCCAAAGCACATGGGTAAAGGATACAGAACATTGTGAAGGGACTTCAAAAGTTCATAGAAAAAAAAAAAACAAACAGAATTGAAGTATGAGTTTATTTTGGTGCAAAACAATTTAGAAATCCGTGTATGGTTTTTCTCATGATGCACATTTTTTGTGAATTTTCAGATTCCCTTATATTCAGATTTTTGAGACAATTAATGCATCAGTCTTAACCCTTTGTTTTCTCCATTAACATTAGAACTCCTTGCAGAACATCTGATGGTTTCTTAGGAAAGAACTCATAGGAAGGATAATGGAGGTAATAGGATCAATCTTTTAATATTGTTATTCTGGGACTAGTACTGGCCCATTTTGTGCAAGCCCTGACAACCTACATAGAAAGAAACAATCGAAACAGTGAGCTTAATTTAAAAGGCATGATTAAAAAAAAAAAAAAAGTCTTTACACTGAAGGGTCAGTAAGGGAGGAAAAAAAAAACCATAAAACTTAGTCAGAATTTAAAATTGTATAAGACTTGACTCAACTAGTTCTATAAGCCAGGTGTTTAGTCAAGGGAGAAGAATACAAATTTCCTTTTGAAGGCTGGTGAAAACTCAACCTAACCCCATGGCAAGAGCTCATATTCTCTCAGTCTCAGATATTCAGTTTAGTTCAGTTTGATCAGCTTGCAGAAGGCCAATTATGTGTTAAGAACAGGAGCTGGGGGCAACAGGTGGGGTGGAGGGCAAGACGCTGGATCCTGCATGGCCAGCTTTGCAATTCGAGACCCAGAACTGGCAGCCAGAGAATCACACTGGGCACTTATGAGTCTGTGCCCAAAATCCCAAGAGGAGAATAGAGGAGAAGGGATTGTGTCATGGCCATCTTCCCTGGGGTATGATTTCTCCCTTTCCCTCTCTTTTTCTGTCTCTCTCTGACAAGGGCATGTGTCCTATTAACAAAACCAAAAACAAACAAAAGAACAGGAGCTGATACAATAAGCCACATCTTTGTTCTGCTAAGAGTTTGGCAATTAGTCATCTGAAGACCTGAACTGCAATTCTTGCTAAACATGACTATCAGGGTAGCCAAGTTCATCAAAGACGAAGTTGTGAGAGGCAGAAAGAAAATGGAGGCCAAACACCTTTTCTTTCTTTTTTTCTTTCTTTTCTTTCTTTTTTTCTTTCTTTCTTTCTTTCTTTCTTTCTTTCTTTCTTTCTTTCTTTCTTTCTTTCTTTCTTTCTTTCTTTCT
>NW_006159806.1:4004464-4046930 GCF_000334495.1 Tupaia belangeri chinensis | reverse complement strand
AGAGGAGAATGGAGGAGAAGGGATTGCGGCGTGACCATCCCCCCTGGGGGGTGATTTCTCGCTTTCTGTCTCTATGTCACTCTGTCTGGAGAGAGCATGCTCTCTATAGCGAAAACCTCTCAAAAAAAATAAATAAATAAATAAATAAATAAAAAAGAATTACACCTTTTGTTTCTGAAGATAAAACAGATTCAGTCTTATTTGTCTAACTTTATGTTTTACTTCTCTTTATGCTATTTGTGTATGAGAGCGGGGTCACTTATTAAACAGAAATTATAGTTATATAAGGTTATTTATTACCATTTTGCTTGACTAGCTTTTCTTCTCATCATGCTCATCCTTTAGATTTTATCACTAGATTTTCTAACTTACTCTTTTTTTTTCCTTTCTTTCTTTTCTTTTTCTTTCTTTTTTTAAATTTTGTTTGTTTGTTTGTTTACTATAGGCAAACGTACTCACTGGAGAAAGAGAGGTAAAATGAGAAATCACTCACCAGGAGCCACATCACAATCCTTTTTCCTCCATTTAGGATTTTGGGTGCACACATACACACCTGGCATGCTTTTCAAACTGCCAGATTCAGGACTTGAACCGTACAATTGGCTATGTGAGAGCCAAGTGCCTTAACTGCCATGCTATCTGGCCCACCTCCAAATTTGTTGATAATTTCTTTCTTTCTCTTGGGTCTTAGTATATTTCTGCTTTTCTTTTCTTTTTCTTTTGCTAAGTGTAAACTATTTAAAGGCAGAAGTTTATTGTATAGCTCAAACTAAAGTTTAAAAAGAATTAAAACATTTGTGATTGATTAACAGAATGGGATAGGGAGATTATAATACTTAAAATTCACTGTGAGAATTTATCTCTGAAAAAGTCTGAAGGAAATATTTAGAAAAAAATGTAGCCATATTTACAGGCAGAACCATTCACTTTTCCTACCTTTTAAACGTTCTTTAGCTTTTATTTTTAGAATTCACACACAGAGACACACACACACACACATAGACACTCATATTATCCACACAACTTTATTGTTTGCATAAAGCAAAAACTTATTTAATGCCTATACAATACAAATCATTAGCCATGGGGGACCAGCAGCTAGCGTAATGGCTATGTCGCTGGACTCCCACATAGTCAACTGCGGTTCGCATCCCGGACCCGGTGGCTTAAACTCACACAGGGCATGTGTGCGTGCGTGCCCAAGATCCCGAGTGGAGAATGAAGGAGAAGGGATTGTGGCATGGCCATCCCCCCTGGGGGGTGATTTCTCCCTTTCTATCTCTCTGTCTCTCTCTGTCTGGTGAGTGCACTCGCCCTATAGCAAAACCCTCTAAAAAAAAAATCATTAGCCCTGAGATTGTATTTGACCTCTGTACCCCACCTCCCTACCACTTCTTTCCCTGTCTCCCTGACCCTGTCTGTTCCACCTAACTACTTGTGATCGCTGTGTTGCCTGCCCCCACTCCCATGTTCCTGGTCTTTCTCCACACTACACTTCTCTGGAGCTTCCCCTGCCCTCAATGTCTCTCAGCCATGAAACATTTTAGGCTTCTGAGTATCATAACAGCAATACTGGCAGCCATTAGCACTGCGCTACATCAAGCAGACACTAAGGGAAAGCCTCTACATATATTGTCTTTTTTGTCCTCACATCATCTTTATATGATTGAGGAAGCATGGGTTTAAAACTTGCTCAGTTTTGGGGCCAGCAGATAGCATGACGGTTAAGGGTATTGGACTTGCATATGGCTGAATGCAGTTTAAGTCCTGGGCCTGGCAGCTTGCTTTCTCACTTTCCCTCTCACTCCGTCCTTCTCTGGTCAAATTTAAACAAATAAATAAATAGAGTTAAAAAAAATAATTCTGTTTTTGTTGCTGTTGGAGAGGGTTTTTTGTTTGTTTGTTTGTTTTTTTGCTATAGTGCATGTGCACTCACCAGAAAGACAGAGAGAGACAAAGAGACAGAAAGTGAGAAATCACCCCCCCAGGGGGATGGCCACGCCATAATCCCTTCTTCTCCATTCTCCCCTGGAATCTTGGGCACTCACACACACGCACCCGGCATGAGTTTAAGCCACTGCGTCTGGGACTTGAACTGCAGTCAACTACATGGGAGTTCAGCAACATAGCCTTTATGGTAACTGCTGTTCCCAATAAAATAATTCTTAAAAAAAAAAAAATTGCTCAGTTTCACACACTAGCAAATGTAGAAGTAGAATGTGATCTCAGGTTTACAACAGTCCAAGGTTCATGTTTCTAATCGAAGAAAAGAAGGTCTGGAAGAAATTGAATGAGGGAACACTTCAGGCAGTGGAATCAGTTAGAATCTTACAGAAAATAATCTATTGAGAGGCCAGCAGTTGGCGTAATGACTATGTCACCAGACTCCCATGTAGTCAACCATGTTTCGAGTCCCAGACTCAGAGGCTTTAACTCACCCAGGGCACATGTGCATGCGTGCCCAAGATCCCGAGAGGAGAATGGAGGAGAAGGGATTGTGTTGTGCCCATCCCCCTGGGGGGTGATTTCTCACTTTTTGTCTCTCTGTCTCTCTCTGTCTTTCTGGCGATCACACATGCCCTATAGCAAAAACCTCTCAAAAAAAAAGGAAGAGAGAAAGAAAGAAAGAATCTTTTGATAGATGAGAAGGGATCAATTAATGAGAACTAGGTGGAGGGAAGAGGGGTGGAAATATTACGATGACAGACATTCTCAATTCCTTAAGTGGGATTTAGCTCATGTTTTCTCAGGATTAGTCCAGGTTATAGGGTTTAAAGAAAAATCACAGAGGAAAAGTGCTATTTTCATCACATCACGTTAAGGGTATATGCTATCAGCAGGGCTTGCCATTGTTGATTTGAGCTTGATCACCTAGTTAATTTTTTCAGGTTTTTCCATTGTAAAGTACTCCCATCCCTTTTCTACCAAACTCTTTGGACAGAAGTTATTATGTACAACCCACACTTAAAGAATAAGGAATAATGTTCTACGTCTTTCAGGGTGAAGTTTGTAAGTAAAAGGAATGCAGTTTTAGCATACAGAGTTAGAGGAGCCTTAGACATACACAACACATCTCCAACCTTTATTATTGTGCTTCAAAAAACCACACTGTATTCCCACAAAGATGTCCAACTATTATATATAAATTAGAAATTACAATAAAACTTATTACTGGTCATTTAATTTTGTTTGTTATTTTTTTTTCAACTTGACTAGAGAGAGAGAGAGGAAAAGTGGGAAAGCAAGTCACCAGGCACGGGACTCAAATCACAGCTGGCCATGTGGGAGTCCAGTGCCTTCACCGCCACACCACCTACTTGCCCCAGTAAAAATGATTTTTCAAAAATATGTAGTGGACACTTTTGTGAGTGTTGAAAATACAAATTGTAACTCCATCAGAAAATTGGAGTAGAGAATAGAAAGAAATGTGGGAGGAATCATTGTCATAAAAGGAAAATATTCAGCAGAAGATGAAGAGCTGGAGAGACCATCTGTGGGGTTGTGGAAGAATTGGTATAGAAAAGTGTCCTGGAAGCCAAGAGAAAATAGATTCAAAAGGATGAGGGTGAAATTTAACCTAAAATGCTATAAAACTAAACAAAAACAAAAGAGAAAAACAAAAAAAAATTTGAATGATTTATTATTTATAAATGTTGTGACCCTGTCAAAGAACAGAAATTGGAACATAGTCTTTTGAGCTACTGCCATTATCAACTCTGCCCTTCCCACAGTTGATGTACTTGCCCTCCCACTAAACTTGGGTCATGTGTTGTCTTGGTCTTGCAATACATTATTTGTTATGACAAATTTGCATCCCACCTCATCCTCTTGGGCAAGAGGATCTCTGATGTAAAAAAGTGACAACAAGGTTTTATATTATAAATGGAATTGTCTTATGAAAGACTATTTGCTGGAGTGACTTTCACTGAAATTCAGAGGTATTTAAGAAAAGTAATAGGATGTGTAGCATGTAGAGGTGTGAATAGCATTATGCACTGATGGAGAGGTCCTTGGGAACTCTGAACACAAATACCACCTACACCAGCAACACGAAAAGCCACCGCGTGGTGAAATGGCTGTGGAATGGAATGGGAGAGCTGCCTTCTCACCCTATTTGCCTTTCTCGTCAAGCTACCTGATGGCAGCAGAAATTCTTCCTTTCCGTGGGTCAGCTTTGTCACTCATAATGTGAACCTACTGGGCCCTATGGTCAATTCATTACAGTGCATGTGTGACGTATATGTGATTTCATATTGGATACACCTGAGACATGAAGGAATGTTCTACTTAATATATTGTTAAATGTCTTTTTATTGAACTACTACTTTGAGGCAAAGGAGAAAAGCATGTTTATACTCATGTCAAATTGATTTCTGTATATAGTCAATATTTATAAAGATAGCCTCAAACATTCAGCACATATATAAGATGGAGTCACATCAGAATTTGACTTTTTCAAAAAAGTTTCGTTTTTAGGACCACCAGTTAGCGTAATGGCTATGTCACTGGGCTCCCATGGAGTCGACCCCGGTTCGCGTCCTGGACCCGGTGGCTTAAAACTCACACAGGGCGTGTGTGCGTGTGTGCCCAAGATCCCAAGAGAAGAACGGAGGAGAAGGGATTGCGGCATGGCCATCCCCCCTGGGGAGGTGATTTCTCGCTTTCTGTCTCTCTGTCTGTCTGGCGAGTGCATGCGCCCTATAGCAAAAAACCCTCAAAAAAAAAAAAGTTTTGTTTTTAATTTATTTTGAGAGAGAAAGCACCCTTGACAGGGTCTAATCACACTGTGCCCTCCCTCAAGCCTTCTGTGCCTACATGCCTGGTCTGCTGAGGTTGACTCGGGGATTTGAACTCCTGGCTTTTTGCATAGCTCCTGCTCTACTACAGTTGGACCAAGAACTTTACTCATTTAAAGTGCAATATAATAGAAGCTGTCAATTCTAAATATCTGTGATCCCACATAGACAAAAACAGAAAGAAAAGCCTTTAGGATCTTGCTTTCCAAACTGCCCTTCCTGGAGTGAGAGTAGAAGAAAGAAAAAATAGATCTAGAAATCAAAACTATTAGTGAGGGGGCTAGCAGGTGGTGTGGTGGTTAAGGTGCTAGACTCTCACATGGGCAACCACGGTTTGGGTCTTAGACCTGACGCTTTCTTTCTCTCTCTCTCTCTCTTTGTCTCTTTCCTCTCTCTTTCTCTTTCTCTCTGTTGAGTGTACATGCCCTACTACAAATTAAAATACTACTGCTACTACTAATAATAATAATAAATAAAATTAAATAATTAAAATAACAACTATTAGTGGGAAAAGTAATTCATGGAGTTAAGATATAAATTTATTTAAGAATTATTTGGGCGAATTCTATATAAATCACCCAGTACTATCTTTGGCTCATGGTAATTACTCAGTAATTTCAGCATCCTGTAACATAAGGCTTACCCATCATTGGGTATGATGAATTCAATTAGCTATGAGCCACCAAAGTATCTTTCTTTTTCTCCCAATGTAATGTTAAAGCTCTAGTGATTTTTTTTCTGTCTGTGAGTTCTTTAGGACAGTTACATGCAAATCTTTGTACTTTGAGGTGTTTTAAAGCTTATAAAGAATATGAATTTGGGGGACCAGCAGGTGGTGTGGTGGTTCAGATGCTGGATTCCCATATGGACTCTGGTTTGAATCCTGGATCTGGCGGCTTGCTTTCTCACTTTCTCTCTCTCTCTTTCTCTGATAAAATAAAAAATAATATTAATAATAAATAAAATTCATTAAAAATAATTTTAAAATATGAATTTTGAAAATAAACATTTTAAAAAGTTTATTTCATGAGTGAGATAGCGAGAGAGAAATAGAGAGAGAGAGAGATAGATGAAGATACACTACACCCCACCCCTGAAAGAATGCTGACGCCACGATCTACCCAGCTCCAACTAGCCCAGATGATGGGAACGTGCTTGCCTGATGTACTCCGGAAGGTCTCGGGATACAAACCAGTAACATTCCCATATGTTCTGCCTCTCAGAGCTTCACATTTTACTCCTGGGCCACATGTACACTCAAAAATAAATATTTTCTATTACAGAAATCATGCCATAGAGATTTCCTTCAGATTTTATTTTCAACAACCTAGTTTTGAGAAGATTACCTTGCCTTCTCTGAATGGAAACCTGATTCCTATCCTAGTTATAGCTTCTTAGAAGTTCAGATGGCTGGGGACCAACAGTTAGCCTAATGGCTATGTCGCTGGACTCCCATGTAGTAGACCGCGGTTCGCATCCTGGACCTGGTGGCTTAAAACTCACGCCGGGTGCGTGTGCGTGCGTGCCCAAGATCCCGAGAAGAGAATGGAGGAGAAGGGATTGCGGCATGGCCATCCCCCCTGGGGGGTGATTTCTCACTTTCTGTCTCTCTTTCTCTGTCTGTCTGGTGAGCGCACGCGCCCTATAGCAAAAACCTCTCCAAAAAAGAAGTTCAGATGGCTGCATATGGCATGAATATATGCACTTGTTTTCCAGACTCTAGTTCCATAGAATAGATCATGTGCTTTGGAAAAAGACAAGTCCTGGTATTTGGTACAGTGCCTATAAAGGACTGAGTGTACATTCAAAGAACAAAAGTTATCCCAAACATTAGTATAACACCACTTCTAAAACCCAGATTTCAAAGATGCTACTAAAGGGTCACTTGGTGAGAGGGGTGGATAGAGGCTGTGTTTAAACATTTGCCATAATTCCTCTTCTATCACCAACGCCACCCCAATCAGTATATACCATCGGTGTATAAGTAAACAAAGCTTTAAGGCAAGAGGCCTGGCCTTCCTTTCCAACCGAGTCCCTTAGAGCTTCCTACATAGCAGTGTTTGAGCTGATTCTCTTGGGTTTTACTTTATTACTTCCTGCATCTAGCAAGTATTCCATCTAAGTTAAAATTTGATTTATAAGCTTTGAGACTATATATTCCTAGAGCCAACATTCATTGCGTTTTTTTCTTCAAGAACAAGTGCTCTGCCTTTACTGCATGTTTATCCTTTCATCCTCTTTCATGTGAGCCCTTACCAGTTAAGAATAACAATTTTTGCATCTGTTATAATTTAAATTTCCATTATATGCCAACACTTTACATTCTATGCCTCGTTTGATGGTTTTTCTGCATAGTGAAAGCTTTATTTATTTAATGAAAAGTTTCACTTGTTGATTTCTTTCATGAGTGAGAAAATGTGAGATACAGAGAGAGACAAACTGAGCCCTCTTATTTATTTAGTGAAAAAAATTTTTTTTAAAATTTCTCACATGACTGAGAGAACTAGAGAGAGAAAGAGAGAGAGAGAGAAGAGAGAGAGAAATTGCACCCCCAACAGGGTCTTGATGACTCAATTCACTTCCAGCCTCAGCCAATCCCATATTATGGACACAGGCATGATGGTCATACTCAAAGAGATCTCTACATGTGAACCCGGAACCTCCCCCTGTGGGATTGCCTTGCCCACACCACACTTTACCACTGTGCTACCCCAGTACATATTTTCTAATGGGCCTAATGGAATTGTAACCTCAGGAAAAAAGTTGTTTACATTCCTTTCTGCTGCTTGGGACCAGCAGATGGCATAATGGTTATGTTGTTGGACTCCAACCCAGAGACTTGAAACTCCATTGGGCACATGTGAGTGCATGCCTAAAATCCTGAGAGGAGAATGGAGGAGAAGGGATTGTGGCATAGCTATTTCTCCTGGGGGGGGGGGTTTCACTTTTCTTGTCTCTCTTCTGTCTCTCCGTCTGGTGATTGCACATACCCTATAGCAAAAATCTCTCCAAAAAACAAAAACCAAACTCCTTTAGGCTGCTTAGTGGGCAGTGCAGACTATGAGCTATATTTAGATCTGGAGAAACCTCTGCATGTAGATACTAATGTGTGTCAAAATAGTATTCAGGGACCAGCAGTTGCGTAATGGCTATGTTGCTAGACTCCCATGTAGTTGACCACGGTTCAAGTCCCGGACCTAGTGACTTAAATTCACGCCAGGCACGTGTGTGTGTGTGTGCCCAAAATCCTGAGAAGAGAATGGAGGAGAAGGGATTGCGGCACGGCCATTCCCCCTGGGGGGTGATTTCTCATTTTCTGTATGTCTGACTGTTTCTGTCTTTCTGGTGAGCACACGCACCCTATTGCCAAAAATCTGTCCATAAAAAAAAAATAGTATACAGACGATTGTTTGTTTCTTTGTGTCACTGAAAATTGCTCTACCAAAACGAATGTGAATATATGAGTGGATGAAACCTCGAATAGCATAATTACACTGACTACGCTGAACATCAGTCTATGCAGCAGCTTAACTAAGAATTGTAAGTATAAGCACGTTATTTCTTATCATTTGAACAATCTTCATTGTTATTCCCATTGATAGTTGAAAAAATTGAAGCCCAGAGACTCAAATAACTTTGCTTCAAGCAGCAAACTGCAGACTCAACTTAAAAAAAATACAAAAACTATTTTATTTCACAACTAAATACTTGAGCTCAAAGAAAATAAAAAATGAACTAGATGTTTGACCTTATGATAAAAGCAGCAAATTGTGGGCCATCAAGGGAGTGTGGTGGCTGATGAGCCTGGATACCACATGGCCAGCTGTGGCTTAGTCCCTGATCTAGCAGCTTAGTGGATACACTGGGCATGTGTGTGTGTGTGTGCCTGAAATCTCTAGAGGAGAAGGGATTGTGGTGAAACTACCCCCTCCTCTCCCTGGGAAAGGTTTATTACTCACTTTTTCTCTCTCTGTCTCTCTCTGGCATGCATAGGTGCATCATAGCAAGGAAAAAAAAAAAAAAAAAAAAAAAAAAAGAAGAAGAAAAGAAGAAGAAGAAAGAGGGCAGCAAACTGAGTAAAAACTTGTTAACCTGCTAGAGTTTCCCCAGGATTAATGTAATTAACTTCTGGTCTTAGTCTTTCTTTCACAAAGGTTCATTTCTGAAACAACATGAAGAGTGAGCTCTGAGGTCTCTTGCTTTTTTCTTAAGAAAAACCTAAATTTCAATATTGAAAAATTAAATATGTAATCTCTATGGAGAGCTTCTAAACACATCACAAAACTTATCAACAATCCAAAAAAATTGACTTCTGAAAATTTAAATATTTTCTTAATATAGCCATGTACAAGTATAAAATACAAATTATAATATATATGAAAAATAAAGAATTGATATCTTTATGCAAAGAGTATATGCAAATTAATATAATAAAACTGAAACTACAAAGAACAATTGGCAATAAAGAGTAACAGAGAATTCATAAATCATACAAGACAAATGGCTCCAAAAGAACTGAAAATAGCTTCATGAATAGTAATGGAAATGTCAATTAAAATGAAATATACTTCTTGTCATATTGAAAAAGTAAAAGTATAAATAATACAAGATCTTCAGTGTATAGGGTATTCAAAAACAGGCTCCATCACATGCTTTCAGTAAGACTGTAACTTGGTATAACCTTCTTGCGGAGCAGACAGACAATGTATTGGGACATCCGAAAAGTCATGACACGTTTTTGCATAGAAAAACATGAAAAAAAAGACATCATGACTTTTCCAACCACTCAATATTTAAAGATAGAAATATGTAAATTTTTTAATCCAGCAATCTCACTTACATAAATGTGTCGCAAAACTAATAACCACACAAATACCAAAGGCTATATCCACAAATATGTTTATATAATTGTTAATAATGGCAGAAAGGAAAAAAGATTAATTATAGTGTATAAATAAAGCTGAATACTATGTTGCATAAAAATTGGTGATGCAGTTTTATAGTGTTGCCATAAAAATATGTAAGCTATTGCTAAATGTAAATAACCATGAGTGTATTATTACATGATGTAAAAGTTTATTTAATTAATACGTAACACATAGAAATGAAACATGTTTATTAAAATGCTCACAGTGATTATCTCGGAGTTATGAGAATTTTTCACTTTTATCTTTCCCACAGTGTTTGAATTTTCTCCCACTGAAAATGAATGATCTTTTTTCTAAGACAAGAAGCCCTATATTTCATAAACATGATTATCTACCTAAATGATATGAACACTAGAAATGACTCCATGCAGAGCTTGTTCACAAACTCTGATTCTTCTTATTCCTGGGCATAGAGGGATGCTACATTTACCAACATCCTTTGAAGTTAGGTATGGGCATATATGACTATTTCTTTCTGGTGAAATTTGAGTGGAAGTGATACGTACAACTGGGGAAAGATTTTAAGGGAGTAGTATACCAGCTCTAAATTCTTTTTCTTTTCCTCCTATGGATTTGTTTGATAAAAAGGCTCTGGGAAATGGTGGACCCACGAGATAGAAGGAGCCGGATTCCATCAGTCATCACCTGCAAGAGAGCACCCACTGTCTAGGTTGTCTTAGTTTGTGTTTTGCTGCTATAACAGAGCATTACTGACTGGATAATCTATAAAGAACAGATATCTATTTAGTTTACAACTCTGGAGGCTGGGAAGTCCCAGAGCATGGTGCTACTCTGCCGAAGGCCATTCTACAGTAGAAGGGCAAGAGTCAGAATAAGTTGTGAGAGGCAGAGAGAAAATGAGGGCCAAACTTACCTTACTTTATTTCTTAAAGAATTATTTCATTTAATTTTGTTCATCACTATTTAAAAAAAAAATTGACTAGAGAAAGACAAGAGAGAGGGAGAGAGAGAGAGGTAAAGCGAGAAAGCAAGCCATGAGGTCTGGTACTTGAACCATAGTCAGCCATGTGGGATTCCAGCACCTTAAAACCATCATGCCACCTGCTAGCCCTCAAACTTACCTTTTAAATCAGAAGCTCAATCTCATGATAACAAACTCACTCCTGAAATAATGGTATTAATTCATTCAAGAGGGCTCTTTTAACACTTCTTAAAGGGCCACCTCTTAATGTTATCACAATGGCATTTAAATTGCAATATGAGTTTTGAAGGTGACTTCAAAACCATAGCTAAAACCATAGCTGGACCAGCCATGGCCTGGTGGTCGAGGAGCTGGATCCCACTTGGCTGACTATGCAGTATGAGTCCCAGACCCAGTGGCTTGAAAAACAACATGCTGGGTATGTGTGTGTGCATTCATGGCGAAAATCCTGAATGCAGGGAGAGATGAAGGGGAAGGAATTGCAGCCTGACCATTCCCCAGGAATGGAGTGCTTTCTCCCTCTCTCCCTCTCTCTCTCTAGTGAGCACATGTGCTCTCTGAAAAAACAAACACAAAAACAGCATAAATACATTCACCTTTCATCTGAGCAAGAAACAAATCTGTATGTTTTTGCTATTGTGTATTTTGGAATATACATATTATAGTTGCATAACCCACCCTAGCCATTATAATCTCCCACAGATTTCTTTAATAGCATGAAATTGTATGATATGTTAAATTAAATTAAAAAATATTAATCTGTTAAGTGCAAACTGCATCACCAATAAACATCTTCTGCCTTTTGTTGCCATTTATTAGTACAATCCATGGACATTTAGGTAGTATTTTATACTGAAATATAAATAAAATACTGGCTTCAGCTGAGGGTTGCTATTAGAGGTATGAGATGTTTTCAGGGATAGGAGTTTGAAATTGCTTTAGTGAAAAAGTCATTAAAAACTCTGTGAAGCATTATATAAATTTTAAGAATTTTTCAACTGAATTTTAGCACCACATAACATTTGTCACATTTTAGAGAACTTTCTGTAAGACATTCTGAGAAGTTCCCATGTAAAAATAAATGCTATTTAGCATATCTTTAACTACCTGAGGCAGAATATGCATTTTTTTTCAACTTTCATTGAGCAAGGATCTTATTTTTTAACATTACAAACTAAGTCTCCCTTTCTGCAAAGGAGCTCTTACACTGAAAGAGAATCTTCAAGCATTTTTTTTTTTTGAGAGATTTTAGCTATAGGGCGCGTGTGCTCACCAGACAGACAGAGAGAGACATAGAGATAGAAAGTGAGAAATCACCCCCCAGGGGGGATGGTCACGCTGCAATCCCTTCTCCATTCTCCTCTCGGGATCTTGGGCACGCAGGCACACACGCCCAGCGTGAGTTTTAAGCCACGGGGTCCGGGACACGAACCGCGGTCGGCTACGTGGGAGTCCAGTGACATAGCCATTATACTAACTGCTGGTTCCTGCATTTTTGTTTGTTTAAGAAACAATATTCACAGTTCATTAACAAGAAGATTTCCGACTTCTCTTTACAGTGATAATGGAAGGAAAACCAATACATTTCACAACCTAAAGTGGTTCATACTAAGTATATCTGTAATAGATTTTAAAATCTGGGGAAGATTACACCCCTGGACGATAATGAAAATTGCTTATAGTAATTTTGGCTCCACCAATGTAGAACAAATGCATGCTTCGCAAGGAACCTAAGAAAGGTTCTTCATTAAAGCAGCTTCTCCTCTGGCGGTCATTTGTATAAATCACGAAGGCAAAGCCTATCAAGGACCAACAAGGCTTCGGGGTACAATGGCTGACCTGGGAAATCTATGAAACTTCCTACAGTTTGACAGCCTTTTGCTACAGACATCAGTGTGACAAAGCCAGTGTTATTTATTTATTTTTTCAGCATCAACCTTTACCGACAGCACAAAAGGTCACTTCAAGTCCCTTCATTGTCATAAACAATTCCCATTTCTTGCATTACCTGTGAAAGGAGAGACAATTCACCGTGCTAGAAGGAATTTGAAGTGAGAATAAAGGAAAAGCCCTTTGGTTTAGACTCATTAGTAAACTTTAAGGAATACCATTTTTGCTTGTGAAACTATACTAATTAATTAGAATGCCTCTGTATTTCCACTAATGTCGTATCATTACATAATTTCAATAGATAAGCTTTTTTCCATTTTGCTATGATAATAGCTAAGAATATTTCAGAAACATAATAATGGTTTAATGATGACCAATTTTCCTTGGTCTTACAATATTTAAACCTGGAGAGAGAAAGACAACCCAATTTTAAAAACATAAAAGTATACGAGGAGTTCACAAAAGCAAGACACTGGCTATTTAAGTTGTTTCATTGAATCTTTTACTAAATAAATAACCAGAATGTGCATTTTCAGTAATGAGAAATAGTAGTTTTGAATTCCTAAAAACACATTGAGTTTCATGAAGTATGAAAAGCAGAATTATCAACTAAGTTCGACCTTGCACCGTGGAAAGCTGGCTGCATTCTAGTTTCGGTATTCCATTTTGTCTGAAATCCAGACATTGTACTTTCTCATACACTGTACAGTCTTGACCTGGACTAGAGACGGACATCTCCAGCATTTGTGTTTTTCATTACTCAAAGGAGCTAGTTCTGGGAAAGAATGAGTATATTCCTTCATGCATATGTTCTAAAGCAAATTGGTTAATAACTTACAATTTATAACATTTGTATTGGCAGTTTAAATTTTATTTTCCTAAGATCTAAATGTACACTTTTAACAAAACCTCTTGTTACCAGAGGGTGTGGACATTGCACTGGTAGGTGTACTACACGTCATGCCTAACGGCAGACAGACTGGACTGCTGTTGACAGACTCACATTTGCTTACTTTATAGCTGTAGCTGTTCATAAGAAACGCCTCTTTTAAATTACAACAGGTTTTTCTGTTTTGTTTTGGTGAACTACAAAGTAACAGACAAGAATAAACTTTTAAATTATATAAGGTTTTTACCTACAACTTTACAGAGCTTAAAATATCGCTACTAATTGTAATTAGTCAGCTACTTCAAAAAGTACTATTTTTATTTAACAGATAGGAAAATTGAGATTATTTTTAAAATTATCTTGGTATTTAGAGATTGTAACAGGAGTAGGAGTTGAACTCAATAATGCTAACCAAGAAATTTCCAGAGACTTTATCCTCGTTGGGAATGAGAAACGCAGCTCCTTTGGCATAAGCTCTCTCTCTTGGGTTTTCTTTTTCCTATAACAATTCCTCAGCATGATATTTTAGTAGCTGCTGGCTTCATGTAGAAGCTCATAAAGTTATAATGTCTATTAAAAGGATTAAAATCACTCTTCCCTTGGCGCCCCTTTCTCCATGAATGAATTGCATATAGGAACGTAATCCAAATTCAGAAATGGCGAGAGCCAGAAAAAATAAGAACCACTGAGAAAGTGAGGGGGAAAGCCAAGCTTGAGTGAGAACTATACTTGTCATTCTGCTACACATTTTTTACTGGAACATTTGAATAATTGTGAAAACAATTACATGTATATACCTTTTCCTTTTCAGTTTTACTAGACATTGATTGGTGTCAATGTCAAACCACATAAGGCTTTCTTTTAACTGTAACTACAGGGATTTTTAAACTATGTTTGTGTCCGAACATAATTGTCTAGAACATAATTGTCTCAGTTGAAAAAATTTTAAATGTATATAAAAAAGTAGTAGGCTAGTTTTCTATTGTTTCTATTATTGTTCCTGCTGTAGCAACACAAATGTAGTGAATTAAACAACATAGATTTAATATCTTACAGTTCCGGAGGTCAGAAGTCTGAACAAGTCTCAATGGACTAAAATAGAAAGATCTAAGGGAGGAGGTTTCCCCTTCGATGTTCCCACTTCTAAAGGCCACCCACATTCCTTGGCTCACAGTTCCCCTTTTTAATCTTCAAGACCTGCAAAGGAGGTCAAGTCCTTTACATAGCCTCCTCTTTGACCACAGCTGGGAAAGTTTCTCTGCATTTAAGAACACAAGTGACTAGATTGAGCCCACCTGGATGATTCAGGATTCGCTCATCCCAGGTTTCTGAACCTTAATCATATTTGCGAAAGTCCCTTTTGCCATTTTTAAGGTGTTATATTCACAGGTTCTGAGAATTAGGGTGAGAGATTTTTTGGCAATCGTTATTCTACCTAATAGAATTATGGATAAAATAATTACATGGACCTATGTGATAAACATATTAAATAAGAAATTTGTGATATAATAATATATGTTTATCTCTATTAACACATTAAATTAGACCTAAAGCAAATTTTTATTTTGGAGAGGTCTTTGTGGTTTTTCTATAGGGCGCATGCACTTGCCACAGAGACAGAGAGAGACAGAGAGAGACAGAAAGCGAGAAATCATCCCCCAGGGAAATGGCCTTGCCTCAATCCCTTCTCCTCCATTTTCCTCTCGGGATCCTGAGCATGCACGCGCACACACAAACAGCGTGAGTTTAAGCCACTGGGTCCAGGACTTTAATCGCGGTCGACTACATGGGAGTCCAGTGACATAGCCATTATGCCAACTGCTGGTCCCAACTTAAAGCAGATTTAACCATGTTTGAAAATTCAAAATAGTGATAAATGATTTTTTAGTTTATTGTAATAACCACATGGTTATAATGTATAAATGATATCTATAATTTCTACTGTTGGCAGTCATAGAAATTGCTATTATTTCTGTGGTTTGTTGTTTATACTCATAATTACAGAAATGTTCTCCTTTATTTTTCTTTAAGAGAGTTCTTTTTTGCTATGTACAGTTACCAGAGAGACAGAAAGTGAGAAAACACTCCCCAGAGGGGTTGGTCATGCCACAATCCCCTCTCCTCCAATCTCCTCTTGGGATCTTGGGCATACACGCACACTGGTGTGAGTTTAAGTCATTGGGTCTGGGACTCGAACTGTGGTTGACTATGTGGGAGTCCAGCAATGTAACCATCTGCTCATTCATCAAGTTCTGCTTTTATTATTATTATTATTATTACTATAGAGCATATGTACTTGACAGAGAGAGACAGAGAGAGAAAGTGAAAAATCACCCCCTAAAGGGGATGGTTATGCCACAGTCTCTTCTCCTGCACTCTCCTCTTGAGATTTTAGGCACACATGCATGTACCTGGGGTGATTTTCAAGCCATGGTGTCTGGACCTCAAACCACATAGTCAGCCATGTGGGATCCAGCTACATTAACTTCCATGTCACCTGTTGGCCCCAAGTTCTGCTTTTTCTACAACACCTTCTGGAACATTTCTAAGGACAAATTGAATAGACTACATTCTTACATTCTTGTTCTTTTTTTGTTTTTGGAGAGGTTTTTGCTATAGGACGCCTGTTCTTGCCAGACACAGAGAGAGAGAGAGACAGAGAGACAGAAAGCGAGAAATCACCCCCGGGGGGATGGCCATGTCACAATCCCTTCTCCTCCATTCTCCTCTTGGGATCTTGGGCACGCACACACACGCACCCAGCGTGAGTTTAAGCCACCGGGTCCGGGACTTGAACCGTGGTTGACTACATGGGTGTCCAGTGACATAGCCATTACGCTAACTGCTGGTCCCTCCTTGTTCTTTTCTCTCTCATTAAATAGGCATTTTATCACACAATGCCTTAAGATGCTAGAAAACTTTTCATCTGTATGTTTCTAACTGCCTCCATGAACTCTGTAAGCAGAACCAATGTACATTTTTTTTTTCTTCTTTGGAGTTTTGAGGGAAGGTTAGCATAATAATGAGTATTTATAAAGTGATTGACCAACCATAATTAATGACCCCCCTCATTGGATATATGTGCCACAGTGATCCCTCAATATCTGCAGTGACTGGTTCGAGAACTTCTGTAGATACCAAAATACACAAATGTTTAAGTTTCTCATAAAACGGCACAGTATTTGCTCATAACCTACACATATCCTCTTCAATACTTTAAATCATCTTTAGATTACTTATATTATCTAATACATGTAAATGCTGTGTAGAGTTGTTATACAGTATTGGGAAGAAATAATAACGAAAACATCTGTACATGTTCAGTACAGACACAACCAATTTTTTTTCCCCAAGTATTTTTTATCTCTGATTTGTTGAGTCTGTGGATGCAGAATCTGAAAATACAGAAAGATGAATGTATATCATATGATGCAATCTCAAAGTTGGCTGGTTTTTTTAAAGGGATTATTTTATGTATTATTATTTTAAATTTACTATAGGGCACAAATGCTCACCAGAGAGAGAGAGCGAGAGAGGGAAAGTGAGTAAGCAAGCTGCCAGGACCAGAACTCAAACCATGGTCAGCCACGAGGGAATCCAACCCTCAAAACACCATGCCATCTACTGGCTCTAAGAAGAAGAGATTTTAACATATTTTTCTCTTTGGCTAACCAGCTGTGTGATCCTGAGCAACTGCATCTCTCCTGAGTTTCAGTTCTATCCTTTATAAAATGAAAGGACTGGGTTAGGTCATCTCTAAGGTCCCTTCCATCTTGAGGAGTTTGTGAATCAAAGAGTTTAGGTCACCTTCATCAATATGACTAAACTTTTAACACTTCATTAGGATTTAATTCAAATTTCCATGATTATTTAGCTTCCTTAAGTAGTTTAAGAATTTAATTGCCTGAACACTAAGACTTTCCTGAGAAGGTAAACTGTAACTTTATCAAATACATCTCTAGTAATATACAGGCCTACTGTCGAACGATTCATAAGCTATCTCTAACCTTAGTCAAATCCTGTCATATCTAGATGAAAGATGGGTTAGCTGAGAGGTCTTTGGAAACTTTCGAATGAAAGCAAGTGTCGAGTTTTTAACAACATTCTTACATAAACTATATTACTTAGATAATTTATACTAAGTACTTGTTGAATAAAGAATCAGGGCAAAAATAACCACTAGTGATTCTCTGAGCAGGACTTTAGGGACATTTCTTAGAAGCTGTTGAGGGCCATTTGCATCCTTACTTTTGTCTTTTAAAACTCTGAGTGAAATATTCCAATCCTTGACCTGTTTCCAATTTCCCTCCTCCATCACCCTCCTCGCACTGTCCCGCCCTGTCTGCCTTGCAGCACTTCCCGCATGGTGAGCTCATCCCTCACTTTGATCTTAGGGTGTCTGAGAGGCGTAAGGCAAACAGCAGGGTGTGTGAAGATCATTAAGAGAACTTGAGCTTATACAAAGTTGGGATCTGCTTCAGTTCTATGTATTCAGCTTTAGAAAGAATAAAAATACTGAAAAGGATTCAGGCTTGAATGGATCTATTCCAAAATTTTGTTTTGTTTTGTTTTTGTTTTGTTTTGTTGCGGCTTGTGAGACAGAGAGAGAGAGAGAAGAGAGACAGAGGTAGCCTCCAAGGGTCTTGACACTCTGCTATCTATCATTTCCAGCCCTCTAGCCTTCAAAATCTTGGCCACCCAGTGTATTTTTCATGCTCATCTGGAAATCCAAATCCAAGGTCAGCCATGTGGCTTCCAGCACTGAACTGAACTGAACTGCAGTTCAGTTTGCTATAATGTCTACTGTTCCACCCATTTTACCTTTTTTGATATTTGCTAAAAAATACATTTTATTCATCCATCTATTGCATTGTCAGGAAAGTCATAACTCATTTTTTTGCATAGAAACAGAACATACATCATGGCTTTTCCAACAACCTAATATATTTAAATGAGCAATATTTGCATTTGTTAAGATATTTACTAGATATTACAGCTATAAAGATGAATAAAATATTACCTGATACTGAACTAACTCACAGCTAAGTGTGGAAAAATGCATTACAGTGTGCTAAGGTCTGAGTGTTTCTGTCTGCCTCAATTCATGTAGTGAACCTCCTCCTCAATACAATAATTTTAAGAGGTCAGAGTTTTTTGAGAGGTAAGTCTTCAGGGCAGAATCCTCATAATAGGATCAGTGGTTTTATAAAAGAGACCCAAGGTGAATTGATTGCCCTAGCATTATGAGGACACAGCCAGAGGTGCCTTCTCTGAAGCGGAATCAAGGCCTGCAGCAGATTCCAAATCTGCTGGCAACTTAATCTTGTAGTTCTCAGCCTCCATAACTATGAGCAATACATTTCTATTGTTTATAAATCACCCAGTCTAGGATATTTTATCATAGCACTCTGAATGGACTAAGACATGCTGTTAGATGGAACATTAAAATCTAACTAGTAAAACATGCCAAAAAAAAGAGTAATTTTTAAAGAGATTTATTCATTGATAAATTGAATAGTATATAAATGAAACAGCATATGAAAATTGTGGCCTTTCTCACTGGAAAGATGTGCTTTGTTTTTGTTTGCTTAAAAGACTGTTTCTTTTTTAAAAATAATTATTTGATTTTGTTCACTTATTATTATCCTTTTATTTGCCATAGGGCGGGCGCCCCCACACCCAGTTTATTATTTATCCTTTTATTTGACCAGAGACAGAGAGAGGAAGAGTGACAAAGCAAGCTGCCAGGTCCAGGACTTGAACTATGGTTGGTCATGTGGGAGTCCAGTGCCTTACCCACCATACAACTGGCCAGCTGCCAATATCTGTTCATTAATGCAGCTTTTCCTTAGGAAAAACATGGTATTTTGATGCAAGTGAAAAAGGTTATTTATGTGCTTTCCCATGATTCTATTTTCCTTTTTAATTACTCGTCTTATTTATTCTATTGGGATCCTTTTTATTCTATAAGGTATACCTCAAATGCCACTATCGTACCCAATGTTCTGCTGCAGTTAACTCAGTTTGGAGAAAAAAAATTCTTTAAAGTTTCATTAGAGATGCCTTAATGTTTCTTTTTTGGTATTTAAGCTATCCCTTCAATTAGGTTTATTTGTGTCTACCTGTGTCCCTAAATAGATTTTAAGTGTCAGAGACCTCTGATGAAAAGTTGCGTCTCAGATTACACAGCACAGAGCTTTGCACGTGGTAACTTTTTTGTTTTTCTTTTTTTTGGAGAGGTTGTTGCTATAGGGTGCGTGCGCTTGCCAGACAGACAGAGAAACAGAGAGACAGAAAGCGAGAAATCACCCCCCCAGGGGGGATGGCCACGCTGCAATCCCTTCTCCTCCATTCTCCTCTCGGGATCCTGGGCATGCATGCACGTGTGCCCGGCGTGAGTTTAAGCCACCGGGTCCGGGATGCGAACCGCGGTCGACTACATGGGAGTCCAGCAACATAGCCATTATGCTAACTGCTCGTCCCGCATGTGATAACTTTTTAACAGGAGCTCACCGGACTAAGGTGGATTGAATACCTCCTGTCTCCATTCATCAGCTCAAAGTTCACTCATCAGACATTCTGATTTTTGCAGTCCATTTTGTGAAGACGTGACTACTCAGTATGGGAGGAACAAGGAAACACATCTCTGATCTTAGCAGACAAGACTAGAATACATATTATATATAAAAATACATAAAAATATAAATATATGTATCTGATATCTACTATACATATATACACACACACACATATATATATTTAACAAAATTTTCTATATTATTTTACCTACAATGCTCAGATTTTTCTCATAAATGATAGAAAAAAAATAATGAATTAGTCTGAGAGTGTTTGCAATAGTGAACTGTAATATTTTTTTCCCAAACTGCTTGGTTAGCAGAATTTTGGGAATACTTGGTATATCAGGGGATCTTTATAAATATCTCAAGACAGTGCTGAAAAAGGGTAAGTAAATATACAGACTCATTAAAAATATATCCTCATTTGTAAATAACTAAATGTACCAGGTGTTTCCATTTTGGTGCTTTATTTAGCACCAAACAAAACAGATAGGTTGTTTGCAATCCTCACATATGTAGCAATAATCTCCAGTCAACAGAAAAGAGGGTCAGTGAAACATTTTCCTACCACGCTGTGCAGGAATCACTCTGAAAGAAGAAAAAGGAAAAGAAACCAACTGTAAAAAGGAAAATAAATTAATTCATTAGAAAGATGACTGGTTTTATTCAGGGTCATAAGGACCAGTATGAGTCCAATGTGCTAATCATATTTTCTTATTGTTCTAGCAATTAAAATCTATGTTAAAACTTATTTTTCCTTGCAATTCAATTAATTTTTTTGCTTCACCTATTTTGCAACTCTGTTGGTAGGCTCATAAATCCATTGGACTGTTACACCTCCTTGCTTAATTGATCACTTCATCATTGCAAAGTGATGCTTTTTCATACCTGGTTATGTTCTTTGCTTTGAAGTCGTCCTCGATGGGATTGTGTTCACTGGCAATTTTCACACCGGCATGAGAAAATTCCCTACCTCAAAACAGCAATAGTTTTTCCCCTTTTTTAAAAAAATTAAGATTTATTTGTTTACATTCATTCACTATACATCAATACAGTATACAAAATGAGATTTTCCATTCAGAATACACTAGATGGTTGGTGATTGGCTGGTTGGTTATCCTGGCTCCTGGCTAGATGTGGGGGGGCAGGAGGGTGAAGTCTGGGCAGAAGGTCTTCAGTAGTCCTAATCCCTGAAAGGGTCCACTCAGAACCAAAACAGTAATCATTTTGATGTCTTGGTACTTGGTTTCAACTTCGTTCAGAGAGATTTGTTAACTGAACTTTTGGCCTATTAACATAAAATGTTCAGGGGATATTCACTCACTGAATAGGGTGGATGACAGAATTTACATTTTGAAATATGGGAAAATGTGTTTGGTTAAAATCAGTGGTGATCTAAGGACCACAGAACTAATCACAAACTATCTGCAGAAGTGTAAATATTACCCAGCGGCATAAAGAATTTTAGATCGCCACAGGACATTAGAAATCTGCATTTGCCAGTTCATGTAATAAGTGGTGAAACTAAGGATCAGAGTAGGGTCTGGAGGGCATTTAAAAATATTTTGTTTATTTTTTTTTAGTTGATGGACAGAACAGATAGTAGCAATGCTCATTTCCTGACTCAGAATAGAATACTCTCTTCATTACATCACCTGTGTTTATGAACTATATAATCTCCACACCTTTACTTGAGTTGCTTGTCTTTGGACCAGTGGGTAGAGAATTAAATAGTGGTTGAAAAATGAAAATCAAATGAGTTCCAACTTTCTCAGCTGTTCAGATCTCAATGTCAGCTTCCATCATTTTAGATTTCCATTTGCTCACTCATCTGTAAAAGTAATCTTCCAGTTACAATTTCCTCAGACTCCAAAATTATTTTGTTTTTTAATGTAGTCAAAATAGGTTTTCTTCTTTTTAACATATTCAGTTTTACTTGTTTATATCAAATGTTGAATATATAAGTATATTAATATAAAAGTATTAATCTCTTCCAGAGATAGAAGGACATATAAACTGCCAGCAGAGAACACATGTGTCATGAGTAGGATGTTATTAGTGTATCTTCTAAGAACGTTCTGAGCACATCTGAATCACTGTTAGGCTTCATGATTTCAAAGAACCATGCAACTTGAATACGGAACAGAGGCTTAGTGGGTGGCACAGACTCTATTCAATACTATTCAATATTCCAAAATTCTAATATTGCGGAATAAAGGTTTTTTTTTTTTTTTTTACAGTTTTTCTGTAGGGCATGTGTGTTCACCAGAGACAGAGATGGATAGAGACAGAGACAAAGAGAGTGAAAGAGAAATCACCTCCAAGGGTGATAAAACTGCTTTAAAAAAAAATGACCTCATAACTTTTTGCTGCAATTATCATTATGATTTTATTTCACACTATATTAGAGAACAAAGGTTTCTGAACATAGCCTACATTTGATGATTTCACTATAATTCTTTCACCCATTTGTCTATTAATTTGCCCATCAGGAATCATGCAAAGTGCTAGGGACTCACAGAAAAAGAGCTCTTACAATCAAGCTTAGCCTCCAATGAAAGAGATAAATGTAAATAAAGTTTAACCTGATGCGTAAACTGGCAAGGGGGTAAACAGTAATTTTGCCGAGCTCCTGTTATGATTACGCAAAGTATATACAGGAAGTACATAAACAAAGCACGATGGACAAATCTTAATGTCCTTCTCAAGGGACTCTGAATGTCCTGATTAAGACAAATAACATACCCAGGGGGTCAAAAAGAAAATAATTATGGTTAACACTGACATGGTTAAGTGTGTATTTGAGCCTCTCCCATGTGGTCTTCTCTGTATACGTAGAGTGAGCTCTGTTTTCTCTGTCGTTTTATGAACACACCAGTTCTTTAGGATCAGGACACCACTTTTATGACCTCATTTAACTTCCATCAACTGCTTAAAGACCCTGTCTCCAAATATAGTCACAGTGTGTGGTAAGTGCTTCACTATATAAATTTTGATGTTGGGCTTCTAACGTCTCCCTGTCAATGTAATCTTCTAAGTACAACTCCTGCTCTCTATAGGCCTTCTGCTTAGCATCACTAAATTAATTCCTTGAATCTTCTCCAATGTCTTCCCCATGGTGCTGCTCTCCCTTTTATTTTTGCTCACTTCTTTCTTCTTTTTCTTGCAAACCTTCAGCTCACTTTCTTCTCTGAGACCTTTTCTGACATTTCTCGCTCCTGTGTCTTATAACCTCAATGGCATTGCCACATTAAACCTTGATGATAGATGCTCACTAAATTTTACTTTTTTGAATAAATGAATAGTTTTTCATACTTTATAAGATCTCCCAATATCATTGACCTATAAAACTAGTTCTCCACAAAGTCATATTCATGGAATATTGCTGTGCAATCCAAACTTGGCATTTATAGTAAGCAACAGGGATTCTTGCCTCAGACTTTTAGGTAAAAATATAACTGACAAAATAATACAGGTTGATTATCCACTTTCCAAAATTGAGATGAGAAGTGTTCTGGACTTTTTGGATTTTGTAATATTTGCATATACATAATGAGATATCTTAGGTGAGGCCCAAGTCTAAACAAGAAATTAACTTATGTTTCTTATATATCTTATATACATGCCCTGAAGATAATTTTTTACAATATTCCTAATAATCTTGTGTAAGAAACAAAGTTTGTATACCTTGAACTGTCAGAAACCAAGATGTCACATCTCAGCCACCCATATGAATGGTCTATGGTTGCTTGGTATCACCATGATTCCTGACTGAATTTATATTCTACTGATAAACAGCCATTTTCTTATAGTTATAGACACAAAAGGTTAGGTGTGGAATTCTCCAGTTGTGGCATTATGACACTCAAGAATTTCACATTTTGGACCCTTTGGGGTTTCAGATTTTTAGATTGGGGATGCTCGATCTGTAATAAACACTATTAATTTTATACTGAAGTCCATATACCAACTCATTTCCTCAAGATGAATATGATTTATTTTAGCAAATACAACAATACTATCTACAATACAAAGGAAAAAACAGACACATCTGAGAAACCCAGGACTTCCTAGTGATATGGGACACCCTCTCCAAATTCATTATTCAAATCTTCTCCCTGGACTAACAGTGGATTGATGGTGAAATACTGATGGTGCAATTAGATTTGCAAGTTTCTACACTATGCTCACTGTCTAGCACTAAGTCGATTGGAATACACGTCCCACATACTTAAAAAAAATCTAGCTGCTATACCTCCTAATAGAAATCATCTGATGAACTTAATGTGGAATTCACTCATAACTTTTCACTGTATTCACAATAAAGTAACTGGAAATTTACCTACGTAGATACTTCCTGCCATCTGGAAAAGGCAGTTAAAGCTTAGAAATAATTATTAGCTGTGTAAACTTATGGAAATTTATTTTCAGGTGGCTTACTTTCCTCATTAGTGAAACAGGAACAGGACCCATGTCTCAGGACTGTTAGCAGGATTAACTAATAAGCAAAATACTTAGACTAGTGCATGGCATTTATTAAGCACTTGAATGTTAGCAATTATCATTAAAGTATTGCTTACTTGGAATTCATCCTACTTAAGTATACTCCAATGAATAAGCCTTGCATTCTCAGAACTCCTCACAGACATCAAAGATTATTAACTTCCCTACAAAGGATGTCTTAAAGTTTTCTGGTAATTTTTAAGACTTGCACTCCTTGCTATCTACCCAAAGGACAGAATTCTCAATCAGAAAAGTGTTTGCACATCGATGCTTATTGCGGCAATATTCACAATTGCTAAGACATGGAACCAACCCAAATGCCCATGAACATTTGAATGGATTGAAAAACTGTGGCACATATACTCTATGGAATACTACTCAGCCATAAAAATCAAGACCCTGGCTTTTGACAGAAAGTGGAAGAATATAGAAGATTTACTGCTGAGTGAAGTAAGCCAGGCTATGAAGGAGAGACAATGTATGTCCTCACTTAATATATACCAAGTGTCTGTACTTTATGACAAAAACTGATTGACTAAAGTATATAGAAACACAGTAAATGGATGTGGATACCAGATATAGTGTGTGTGAAAGAGCAGAGTCTGAGGAAGGACATTTAAAAGAAAAATAGAGAGGCAAAGCATTAATGGGACAAAGAAATGTGGTATTATCTATTGAAGATCATTTTTTAGTTTTATTAACCAGACTAGGGAGAAATGTTCACATTGGAATATTCACTTTGTAAGCTAAATAATGTGATTGAATGTATAAAATGAAATTTAAAAAATATTAAAAAAAGAACAAAATTATTCTATTGATGGGAGTTTTTTTCTCTCACATTTTATTGATTCACAAAAGATCTTAAACTAAATACTTTCAATATTGAGTACAGTTGATATGAACATATCAATGAACACTTGTCTGACTTTAGGCATAAAACTCAGTTGAGTAGAAAAAACATACTATAAAGTAGCACCTAGCTGAGACTATATAGATTACTGTGTTCATTAAGTAGGTAGGTTTTTAAATTTTTAAAATGTATTTATTTATTTTTAATGTTAAGAAAAGCAGTTTTAGCTTTAATAAATCAAAATTAAAAAAAGTTAAGAAAAATTTGCTTAAGACTTAAAGCCAGGAAAAAGATTAGGATTCTGTTCAATCAATAGGTAGATACTAAAAACTCAAAAAACAGTTATGGACAAAAGCTAAAATCTAGTAACAAGTGCATTGTAATTTTCTTCTGAAACATACTTTTGTCTTTCCATTCCCCCTTTTAAACAAACTTAACTGCAAAAAAAGAATGCTCACAAATATTTTCCAATTCCAGAGGGGTCAGGAAGAGAGAAAAGTTTGTTTCAATTAAAAAAAAAATGAACAAATTGCTGAACCTATCAACAGCGCAAATGAAAATAAAAATCCTTAAATCTGGAAGACAAAGCATAGAAGAAAATCAGTAATGTTTTAGTCAAAAGTCATAAAATTCTACTTCACCAGTTCTCTCTCATGTAATTAACCTCTCTTCTGTTGAATATGCAGTGTTACTATGGTCTGATCGTTCTGTTTAAACACTTAAACACTGGAAGTTAATGTTCAACATTATTATTGATATTTCTGGACTTGTCCCTACCATTGACTATTTTCTTGGTCATTTCTTGTTCTCTTATTTCTGTTTTTAGGTTTCCTAATATAGCACACCTTTCAGAGCTTCTTAAAGAGCTGGTCTGATGTAAATTCTTTCAGGTTTTGTTTATCTGAGAAAGCTTTTATCTTTTCTTCCTATATGAAGGATAATTTTGGCAGGGATAGTATTCTTGGTTGACATTGTTTTTCATTTAACATTTTGAATGTATTTTCCCATTCTTTCCCTGCTTGCATTGTTTCGGATGGGAGGTCTGACTTTAGCCTGATGAGATAACCTTTGTAAGTAACCCGATGTTTCTCTTTTGCCAATTTTAGTATCTTGTCCCTCTCTGGTTTTGGCTAAACTGGCTATGATGTGCCTTGGAGAAGATCTTCTTGGGTTGATTCTAAGTGGGGTCCTCTGTATTTCTTGGATCCGGATATTTGAATGCCTCTCTAGGTTAGGAAAGTTTTCTTCCAGGATTGCATGGAATTATTATCAATGCCCTTTTTAGTTTCTTCACCTTCTGGAGTATCTGGATGTTTGGACACTTAATGGTATCTAGTTATTTTTAGTATATTATTCCCCCCCCCTTTTTTTTTTCTCAGTCTTTTTGGCGATTTTTTCTAGTTCAGAGGTTTTGTCTGTTTACAAGATTTGACCTTCTGTATAGTCTAAACTGCTCTTAATACTATCAAAGGAGGTTTTCATCTCCTGTATTACAACCTTCATCACTAACAGCTGTTTGATTCTTTTCTTTTTTAAATAATTATTTAACTTTATTTATTTTAATTTGACTAGCAAGAGATAAAGAAATAGAGTGGGGGGGAAGGGAGGGGGGGGGAGAGAGAAGAGAGAGAGAGAGAGAGAGAGAGAAAGCTGCTAGGTTCGGCACTCGAACCATGGTTGGTCATGTGATAGTTCAGTGCCTTTAACCACCACACCACATGTTGGCTCTGTTTGATTTTTTTTTATGGTCTATATTTCTTCTTTCAAATTGTGGAAGAACCTCCTCCTCTCCTGGAATTCATTTGTTTCTCTTGCATCTTCTGGAGTTTATTTCTCTTTTCTTGCATCTCAATTAGTTTTGTCACTATGAAGTCTGAATACTTGGGACCAGCGGTTAGCGTAATGGCTATGTTGCTGGACTCCTATGTAGTCGACCACGGTTTGAGTCCCAGACCTGGTGGCTTAAACTCACGCCAGGCGCGTGTGCGTGTGGGCCCAAGATCCCGAGAGGAGAACGGAGAAGGGATTGTGGCGTGGCCATCCCCCTGGGGGGTGATTTCTCGCTTTCTGTCTCTGTCTGGTGAGCGCACATACCCTATAGCAACAAACCTCTCAAAAAAAAAGTCTGAATACACTTCCACAAGTTCCATTTTACTGTCTGTGGATGATGACAGGTTGTTCTTTTCCCTTGAGAGAGAGGCATTTTTTTGCTTTCTCATATTTCTTGTCTCTCTGCAGTGGTTTCTGGTCATTGATAGGTCATGTTTCTTCCTAATTTCTTGGAGTTAATTCTGAGCGTTCAGAGGTGTGCGGAAGATGACCCAGAGTCTCTCTTTTGTGTCCCTGAAGCTCCCCGAGCAACCTGCGCTTTTGTCATCGGAACTGGGTATTACAAAGGCCTCCCAGTTTCTAATGAATGGGTGCATCTGGGCTGAGCAGCAGGATTTCAATGGAGTACAGAGGTGTGTGGGAGATGAGCTGCCTTCTCTGTAGCTCCGTATTTCTTCTTGCTGCACACTTTGCAGTATCTCTTTTCTGATTTTTAGTCATCTGCTGGTATATTCACTTCTGGCTAATTTGTTGGAGAAAGTTTCTGCAACTGTAAGCTCATATGCTCCCCTTTACTGTGAGGTACTTCTGTGCCAGTTAAAGGAGCAGGGCCCACCTCAGATGTAGATGAATTCTGTCTGGGCGTTTTGGTCTGGAAGCTCTAATTATGTAATTTTACAGGCCAAACTAGATATGATCCAATTGCTTTGGTACGCAAAATGAATAAAATTAATAAAAAATAAATCAGTAAAGATACTGTGCAGATAAACCCAAACCTTTCTTTTATTGAAAATATTTCTAACAGTGCTACTATTAGGGTGAAAATTTCTTTACAAAGGACAGCAAGTCAATTTATTAATTTTTTTCGAGAAGTTTTTGCTATAGGGTGTATACGCTTGCCAGACAGACAGAGACAGAAAGCGAGAAATCACCCCCCAGGGAGGATGGTCACGCCGCAATCCCTTCTCCTCCATTCTCCTCTCGGGGTCTTGGACACGCACGCACATGTGACCGGTGTGAGTTTAAGCCACTGGGTCTGGGACTTCAGGCAGACTACATGGGAGTCACGCGACATAGCCATTACGCCAACTGCTGGTCCCACAAGTCACCTTTTAATGCATATGCACAAACCTCAAGTTGTACTTAAGTAAATTCTGTGAACTCCTGGAGATACTAATTTTAACATTTGTAACTGGAGTTTTTTTCCTGGAGTATTCTTGAAGTCTGCTAACCCTGAGAACCATCTGTGGCTCCAACCTCCAGTTCATCAGGGAGTGGGGAGTTATCTGTGGCAGTCACTGCAGACAGTCTTGATCTTATTTTTCTTCCTCCTCTGTCCCATTGACAAGACACTACTATGAGTTTTACCAAGGATGGTCCCAAGAATTTGATAACACTCTTTAACCTACATGTTGGAGGAATTTGGCAACTTTCCACATTGCAATTTATGAGTACTCATTCCTTCCAGGTGTCCAGGCTAAAAACCTGGGATTCAACCTTTACTTCAATTCCTACCTCATATCCAGGTTACAGAGATCCTGTGAGGGAACCAGCAGTTAGCATAATGGCTATGTTGCTGGACTCCCCTGTAGTCGACCGCGGTTAGAATCCTGGACCTGGTGGCTTAAACTCAAGCCAGGCGCATGTGCATGTGTGCCCAAGATCCCAAGAGGAGAATGAAGGAGAAGGGATTGTGGCGTGACCATCCTCCCTGGGGGATGATTTTTCGCTTTCTGTGACAAGTGCTTTCTGTCTCTCTCTCATTCTGTCCTCTCTGATCAAATTAAAATAAATAAATAATTCTTAAAAATCCAGCCATAAACCAATCACATTTTACCACTTCCATGGCTACCACCATCATAGTATTTCAGTATTTTACCTTAATTATTGTAATAATCTTTTTTTTGTGTGTGTGTGTGTGTTAGATGACATGTGTGCTCGCTGGGTAGGGGGAGGTGGGGAGGGGGAAAGAGAGAGAGAGAGAGAGAGAGAGAAAGCACTCCCATGTAGGAAAGCCATACTACAATCCCTTCTCCACCCTCCTTGGTATTTTGGACACACACACACGCTCGGTGTGTCTCAAGCAGCTGGGTCTGGGACTGGAACTGCATAGTCAGCCAGTGGGATCCAGCTACTTGCACCAAGACCACATAACAAAGCACCACTGGCAGGCCCACAATACTCTTAACTGGCTCCCCAGGTTCCACTCCCCCTCCTTATGGTTTATTCTTAACACAGGGGCCAATATGATCTCTTCCACATGAAATTACATGAGGCTACTGGAGCACTGCAAACATTTTCTATCTCCCATCTTACCTGGAGAAAGTTAAGCACCTCCCCCAAATCCTATGTGGTCCTAAGCCTTCTAACTCCCTCTCCAGACTTCCTCTCATTCATACCTTCTGACCTTACTTTTTACCTCCTACAGCAGGGAATGATTCTCCCCCATGCATCTGCATGGCTATTTAGTACTTCCTCTTCTCTTGAATGCTACCTTCGGGAGGTCTGTCCTACTCTATTTAAATGTGCGTGTCTACACATACCTTAGCATCTCCTATCCAGTGCTCAAGATTTTTCCATAGTGTTTATCCCTGTCTAATACAGAAATGCCCAAACTGGGACTAGTAGTTAGCATAACGGCTATGTCACTGGACTCCCACGTAGTCGACCACAGTTCATGTCCCGGACCCAGTGGCTTAAAACTCACGCTGGGCGCGTGTGCGTGCGTGCCTATGATCCTGAGAGGAGAATGGAGGAGAAGGGATTGCGGCGTGGCCATCCTCCTTAGGGAGGTGATTTCTCACTTTCTGTCTCTTTGTCTGTCTGGTTGAGTGCATGCACCCTATAGCAAAAAAAAAGGTCGGTCTGTGGGAGTGCAAGCACCCTATAGAAAAAAAAAATCCTCCCAAAAAAAAAAAAAAAAAAAAAAAAAAAAAAAAGAAATGCCCAAACTATGGTCCTCAGGAACTTTCTAGAAAGTTCCCAATGGATGTGGATGGTCCAGAGCCCCACTTTTAAGAACCACTGTTTCAGGAAAATCTCTTCTAGACTCTCAAATACTCTTATTTGGGTTGAGCTAAATTACGCAAATTTCAGGAAATAACAGCCCTTAGGGATCACCTTCAAACTCAGAAGGTGAGGCCCTTGGTCCACTGAGTTTCTGACTGGGCAAAAATGGGATAGGCCTGAAATATGCATTTCTAATAATCAGCCTTTGAGAACCACTGGTTGAATATAGTCTATGATACACTTTTTATTAAATTTGTCTTTTTCTTCCCCATTTGAATGTAAACTCTGTAAGAAAGGACATTTTTGTTTTTTGCTGTTTCCTTTTGCAAAAAAACAATGCAGGCACAAAGTAGCTGTTCAACAAATACATGTTGAATGAATAAATAAAAAGTTTATCCTAGTGTTACATCAGAAAATGTCTTCTAATTTTATCTTGTCAGACTCGATATAAAGAAATACAAATACAAAGTTAGAAAACATTATGTAGTTCAATTCCCTCATGCAAGAAAGCACTTTTAAGTGTTGGGCCACAGAAAAAACACATATTCCTTTATATGTGGGAAATACATTATTAGTAACAATTCTCATGATTCCTATAGCATTAATATAAACAGCAGTGAACATTTATGGAATGCTGCCACGTGCTAAGCACGTCATGTATTGTACCTCATTCAATTCTCATAGCACACTGCAAGGGGGCTAGTGGTGTCACTTACATTCTACAGAGAAGGGCTCCAAGTGCACCTGGTTGCCCATTTATCAGTAGACTCCTCAGTTTGCATTGTTTCCTTCTAGCCCTGTGCTCTCCCAGTTGGGAGCCAAAAGGTAAGGTGTGAAATAGGAAGTGATAGCTTCACCTTTTACTGTTCAGACATGTTTAGGCCTGAATTAAAATGAGCTGAACTGTATTTACCTCTTATGAGATTCAAGGCCATCAAAGTCATTTTGCTATTACAGTAACATTCTAGAAAACTACACTGAAAGTCAGGATTTCTAGGTGCAAATTTTGAACTCTATATAGCTTGTGAAAAATATGAAATGTTTTTCTAAGAAACATTTTAGAGACTTATTTTTTTGCAATAATTTAGAATTCTGAATACTAATTCTACAAAAGCTTGTACAATAGCATTACATTTATACAGACAAAATTTGACACAAATGATTTAGTGGCTAACTTCCTTTCAAATAAACTGTTAGAATAGGTCTCAGTAAATTCTTTTCATGAAGGGCAAGACAGCAAATATTTCAGACTTAAGAGCTATACTACTCTGCAGTAAAGGAAAACAACCATAGGGATTAACACATATTAGTGGATATGGTTCTGTTCTGATAAAACTTTATTTACACAACAAGTGGTCAAGCCCATGAGCTATAGCTTGCTGAGTCCTTTATTAAAGGATTCTAATTTTAATGATTGACTTGGAGGCATAACTGAAATGGAGCAGGTTAAGTTTCAGGTAGTTTTGGCAAATTTATCCCACCCCCCCTTAATGTTTCTTACTACAGAAACATCTGTACTCCTGTAACTAAAACTAAAACTAAAAATGCAATTCTAGCATGCAAATGAAAAGACATTTGGCTCTATAAAGGTGAATTAGTTAAAAGAATCCTTGTTTATTTTTTTACACAGCACAAATGCAGATGACACACTAAGTCTATAATTCCCCACAAAACTTGTAAACTTAACAACTAAGAATCTAAAGCATTATCTTCTGCATCATTCACAGCTATACACTCTGTGGAATCCATTCCACAGCAGCAGAGAACCTTAACTTAAAAGCACCAAATTTCCAGGCATTACTACAGTATCTTTTTTTCATTCTCTAATACATGCAGATTGCCTATGATGCAAATATAAATTTACTTTAAGCTTCAAGAGTAAGAAAAAGCAGATGGGAAACCAACATTATTCTTAAGTATAAAAGTGATTCTACATCTTTACCTTATTATATGTCCTTTCACGAAATTTTAAACTTTCAGTGTAGCCATATTTAATAAGAATATAAACTGAGTTTTGAACATCATCTCTTTTGGATTCATCTAATCGCTTAGGATATTCATATTTGTTCCATAAGTCTTGAGGAAAACAAAAGTATGATCTGTAATCTAGAATATCCTAGAAATCTTTATTAAAAGTTAAATTTAAAATTTTATAGCAAAGTATTATGGTCTGCTTGTTCAAACATTATAGATTAAAAAAAAATCCTTTATGTATGTGAATTAAGAAACAAAGCTTACTCCTAATATACATTTTGTTGAGATGTGGTTTCACTTCTGAAGCAGGGCTAAATGGGTATCTTTAGAATCTTGCTAACACCAGCCCTACGTACCCAGAGATTATTGGATCCATTAAATGGACAGTGAAAACTGGTCAAGGCTGCTGCTCAGTGTTTCAGTAGGAATCTGATACACACAGATTTCATTGTCATATTCAAGTCTTCTTTAAAACTGTGCTCCTGAAAGGCTGAAGATAAAGTAATGGACTGTTAGTTCCTTATGCCAAAAATACACAGATCTGTTGTACAAAGGCTTCATTCTCTGCCTGTTGTCAGCAACTTGAGGGCCTTCTGTAGATTCTGTACAGCAGTGCTGACATCTTCATACTGCAAAGCACTGCCAGCATATTTGCAGTATTTCTGAGCTCTAGCAAAGTCCTCTGGGGTTAAACGAATATCCCCTGGAAGAAAAAGAATAATTAGGATACTCATAAGAATATTAAAAGTGTTCTGTTAGGTAAATCCTTATATTCAACATTAAAGAAAACATTTTATGTTATAATAAAAATTTAGGATTTTACTTTTCTAATCTCAATTGCATTTTGATAAATTTTCTTCCTTCTTTTCATGTTTTTATTACTAAAATAAACCACAGCTATGTCAATATGTATTAACTTATGTGAGTAAGTTTTCCTTCAAAAAGTAACAGACTTCTAGAAAATTTTATTCTTTTAGAAAATTAATTACAAAAAGTTTTAGTTTGTATCAAACAAGAACACTAGCTTTGGTGTTTATGTTAGAATCACTGAGCCTCTCTCTCTTCATGGAACAATACACACAGACTAAACCATTCAACCCTCATTTGAGCTAGAATATAAATATAATCCTCAATAAAAAAAGTGAGTAGCAAACTTATGCAAAAAGTGATGTCATTTAACTTTGATGTAATTGTGTCATCCCTGTACACAATTGGTATTTACCACAATTTCATGTCATTAAAATATACAACACACATAAGCAATTATTACAAACTATTTCTCTAAAATTTATTCTCAATAAGTTTTCTAGTCACAATATGATTAATAAGTATAGCTCAACTGGTTTGTCCTGCAAAGGTTCATGTTTTAGAATCTGATCCCAGTTAGGCAGTGACTGGACCATGGTGATTGAATCATGGGGCCCTGGCCTCCTGAATGGATTAATGCTTCTGAGAAACAGCTCTCATGAGAAGACGTTAGTCTCAAGGGTGGTTGTGTGAAATGAAAGAGCTGTTTGTGGTTCTTTGTCTCTGCTCACAAATACTATCCTCTCTGTTTCTGCCAGCTATGTTGGGATGGACCCTGACCTCATGTCAGCCTTCTTGGTTTTCCAGCCTTTAGAACCGTGAGTCAAATAAACTTCTATTGACTGATAAATCACCAATCTCAGGTTCTTTCTGTTAGCAACACAAGGTATAATAATAGATACGTCTGTTAGCAACACAATAATGGACTAAGTTAAGTAAAAGAAGGGAAACATATTTCAGGAAAATTACAACTGTTAGATCTGTTTATCTGATTTTAGATAATAAAGAGTAAATATCAGCTTAATGTACCAAAATAAAAGCTGCTCTTTTGTATTACTAACATTTTCTAGAAGCCATCAGCAGAAGCAGAGCGAGAACACAATGTGCACCTAAAAAGGTGTATAAAGGCATACAAAGGATTGGAGCAGTTGTCTAACATGGTATCTCTTTCCTGAAATCTACGCTTTTCAGTTCCAGATGGGTTGTGCGCAAGACAATCTTTAAAAGGGAAGCTTCTTTCCTTAAGAGGAAAGGACAAAAACAGGCAGATGACAGCTACAGCTATCAGTTAAGTTCTCTACTGTGGCAGCAAAGAGAGTCTGAGTCAGCATGGGATCAGAGATAACGTTAAGTTCCAGAGAAATCATTATGTATTCAGTCGACATTAGAATCCATTTCCAAGGCTGATTTACCATGATAGAAGACTGAACACTTAATTTTAAGTATTTCCAAAATGGGTTTGGGAGACTTTTCAACCAGGGAGTTCTTGAAATTCATGTTAAAGGCCTTGGATAATTTTTTTTGGTATAATCTGTTATCCTCTCACTTGAAAGGAATGCATAGAACATAGGCAGAACTCAGAGAACCATCTGAACTTAGTCTTGGAGAAAATTCAAAATAAAGTACAGAATCCTGATACTGCAACATATTATTTCCACTATGTTCTTTGTTGTGTGCCAGAGTTTAGTAGAGGCTCCTCATCTACTCTTACCTTACCACCATGTTTCTCCCATGAGAGACAACAAATACTTTTTTTTTTTTGCTATAGCGTGCGTGCACTCGCCAGACAGAGACATAGAGACAGAAAGCGAGAAATCACCCCCCCCCAAGGGGGGATGGTCATGCTGCAATCCCTTCTCCTCCATTCTCCTCACGGGATCTTGGGCACGCACACACATGCGACTGGTTTGAGTTCTAAGCCACCGGGTCCAGGACGCGAACCACGGTTGACTACGTGAGAGTCCGGCGACATAGCCATTATGCTAACTGCTTGTTCCCTCTTTTCCTTTTTTTAAAAATAATTTTCTTTTTAAATTATTTTAACATTATTTATTTTTATTTGACCAGAGAGGAACAGAGTGAGAAAGAAAGAGTGAGGGAAAGTGAGAAAGCAAGCTGTCAGGTCTGGGACTTGAACCATGGTGAACCATGTTGGAGTCCAGTGCACTTGACCACCATGCCACCTGCCTGGCCCCTGATAGCACTTATTTCTAATCTCTCTTCTCCCTTAACTTTTTTTAGAGTCTGAACCAACTTTAGATAAATCTTTCTGCTATCAGTCAAGTAAGCCACCTGAGTACAGAATTAAAAGAACAACATTTAAACAATTCATGTTATGACCAAAATTCCATCACTCGATACATGATAGGAATAAAGTGAGGCATTTTATTATTTTCAGAGTGATAAGTACATATGATTTAAACATTAGAACAGAACTTAAGGGTTTTTATCACAGGCAGACTTGTCTATTGTTCCTCCCCACACCACTCTAAATTATTTCTTTTTCTTGTTCTCTAGGTTATTTCCCTAACCCTAACTGATAAGCTTATCACTACTTCTTGATTTATTAATGTTTAGACATTATTTACTGATGCTCTATTATAAAAGATAAGGATTTAACTCACTTACATTATCCTTTCCTTCTCTCTTGCCCTATCATCTCTGGTTTTTATGAGTTGTTTAATTACTCCATCAAATTTAGGGGAAAAAAATCTCTTAGCATTCCACTTATAGACACTTCTTGACATGTTCTTTTCATCCATTTAATCTTTCTTTTTCTAAGAATTATTTAACTTTATTTATTATTATTTTTAAAAATTTGACCATAGAGAGGGAGGGAAAATGAGAAAGCAAGCTGCAAGATCCGGGATTTGAACTATAGTCGGCCATGAGGAAGTCCTGCATCCTTAACCACTGCACCAACTGCTGGCCCCCCGTTTCATCTTTCAACCTTCAGAAATATGTTTCTTTCTTTTTAAGAAATTTTTGTTAGAAGGCACATGTGCTCAGCAGATAAAGACAGGGTGGGTGTTGGGGGGGTCAGAAAGTCTACCTTCCCCCATGGGGATGATCACAACACAAGCCCTTCTCCCTCCATTTCTCTTCTTGAGATGATTTTGGGGGTACACACGCACACAAGTCTGGTATGTTTTTCAAGTTGCTGGGTCCAGGACTTGAACCATGTGGTTGGCAAAGAGGATTCCAGCTGTCTTAACGAACAGTTAGTCCTCAGAATATATTTCTACATTCACATATCAGTATCTATTTAAACTGCTATATAGTCTGTTTTGGGATAAGCTTCATGCTAGTTGAATGTTCTTTGTGCCCAAGTCAAATGAAATCCACTTTAATAGTATTTAAAAAGTCTATCATTCAAAATAATGCATATTTTGGTTTGATTCCAAATTTAAATGTCATATATTTTTAAAAATTTCTTGAATGTTTTAGACCTTTTCCTTCTCATTGGAAAAAGAATTCTATCACTTATTGTATTGGGTTGTTGGAAAAGTAATGACATATTATTCTATGTAAAAATGCATCGTGACTTTTCCGATGACCCAATATATCTTCCGTATTCTACAGCTAAATTCTTTTTTTTTTGTTTGTTTCCCAAACAGGATCTGTCATATCATGAGTCTCCTGCCTCAGCCTCCCATCTAGAACTACGGTTGGTACCACCACATCTGGCTCTTTTTAGACAGGGTCTTGGCCATGTTGTCCAGTCTTGAGCATGTGATCCTCCTGCCTTGCCTCCTGGGATTACAGATGCATGATACTGCACTTGGCCTTTAGGTTGGACCAGGAATCAAACCCAGACCCCCGCAAGTGGTCCAACCCGGTGGAGCACAGTATTTTAGCACCACAGGCCACTATGGCTGGGTCTATAATTTCTTATTCTATATACTGCACAGAATTCATCTTTTTTTTTTTTTTGAAGGAGGGGAGTTCCATTATTTCCTATTTTCATTTCAGAGTAATTGTTTTCTAAGCCTGTCAGAAAGCTGTCATAGAATCTTCTCTCTTAGCCTACCTAAGTTAACTTCACCATTCCTTTTACCTTGTTTTTCTCTTTCATGATTTTTATCCTTATCTTTTTAAACAATAATTTTATTTATTATTATTATTTTATTTAACTCACCATCGTTATTAGAGATAAAAAGGGAGGAGGAGAGTGAAAAAGCAAGCCTCCATGTCCAGGGCTTGAACCATGGTCAGCCATGTTGAGAATCTAGCACTCCAACCATCATGCCACTTGCTGGTTCCTATTATCCTTATCTTAATGGAGTACATCTTAGAGTAAATAAAAAGGTATGTGGCTAGGCAAAATTTCAGTTTCTACATATTTAAGAAATTTTATTCTTATTCCTGACTGGCATTTTGGCTGGGTAAAGAATTCTGGGGTTCTGGTTGTAGATGCTTTGTTAAACATGTATGACTGACTACACTTCTGCAGACTATTAAAATGATAACATAACACAAAAGTAAATATGCCCATAAAAATTAAAAGGAGACGCAGAGAAGAGAAGGACTTGAAAATCTGGAAGGGAGCACTGCTCCAGCAGTTCGTGGAGTGGTTAAGGTGCTGGACCTTATGAGGTGCTTAAGGAGCTGGATTCCCAGAAGGTCAGCTGTGTGGTTTGAGTTCTGGGCATGAAAGCTTGGAAACATACTGTGTGTATGTCTGGTGGTGATTTCCCACTTTTCCTCTCTGTCTCTCTCTTGTAAGCATATGTACCCTATGGCAGAAATCATAAAAACAAAAAAAAAACAACAAAAAAAACCCAAAAAAACCCCCAAAACAACAAAAAGAAGAAAAGGGAGCACTGACAAGATTTTTAAAGAAAATTTCTAAGAAATTATACTGCTTTCATATCTTCCCCATTCAACCTCTGCACACCACCTTTACACCTAACTGCTATCTAATTCTCACTTTTGCCACCACAGAAAAAAAAGACTGAGAATATCTCCTTAAAATTGTAGACAAATTGTATAGAGAGTGCCAGGATTGATAAGGTAGGTGTGTGGTATGTCCCTCCCCTACCCTCCACCCTGTCCAAAGGCTATCTTTTATTTTTTTCTTTTCTTTCTTTTTTTTTTTTTTGAGAGATTTTCGCTATTAGGGCATGTGCGCTCACCAGACAGACAGAGAGAGACATAGAGACAGAGAGCGAGAAATCACCCCCCCAGGGGGGATGGTCATGCCACAATCCCTTCTCCTCCATTTTCCTCTTGGGATCTTGGGCATGCACCCACACGCACCTGGCGTGAGTTTTAAGCCACTGGGTCCGGGATGCAAACCGTGGTCGACTACGTGGGAGTCCAGCGACATAGCCATTACGCTAACTGCTGGTTCCCAAGGCTATCTTTTATTTTATGGAAAGAAGTGGGTAGGCTTGATGGCCAATTTCCACTCATTCAGGGAGAACAAAAAATTCAGCTAGGAAAACAAATTTGTAGACACAGTATCAAAAAAATCTCAATAATAGCTATTAAAAATAATCAGTCAAGGTCTTCTCTCCAAAGGTAAAAGGCCTAAACCTCAAAGAAATATGAAGAACAGTTCTAAACGAGAAATACCAGAATAAACACAACACACGATTTTATGTCAAAAAAAAAAATAAGGGGGACCAGCAGTTAGCGTAATGGCTATGCGGATCGCGTCCCAGACCTGGTGGCTTAAAACTCACGCCAGGTGCATGTGCGTGCGTGCCCAAGATCCCAAGAGGAGAACGGAGAAGAAGGGACTGTGGCATGGCTATCCCCCCTGGGGGGTGATTTCTCACTTTCTGTCTCTCTGTCTCTCTCTGTCTGTCTGGTGAGCACACGCGCCCCATAGCAAAAACCTCTCCAAAAAACACCCCCCAAAAAAACGGAAGTCAGAAAAGTAGGAAAGATTATAATCAACAAATCAATCACCTAGTCTACTAACCAACCAAAATAATTAACCTTGGCATTACAGGTGGTGTAATAGTTAAGGCTCTGGACTCCCACATGGCTGACCATGGTTCAAGTCCCAGACCTGGCAGGTGTGTGTGCGTGTGTAAAATTCCATGAAGAGAATGGAGGAGAAGGGACTGTGGTGTGTTCATCTCCCTGGGGGGGTGATTTCTCATTTTATCTCTGTTTCTGTGTTTCAGGCAAGCACATGCACCCTATAGCAAAAATCTCTAAAAAGAAAAAAAATAAAAACAAGAAAACAACTAAAATATCTCAGAGATTTTTTTATTTTCAACAATGGTCAGTTTTTTTAGATAATGTAATAACAGTACAGATAAGAGAAACTGTAATCAAAACACAAAGCATTCATGAACTAAACTAGCATAAGCTTCTACTGCAGCTTTGGTCTCATGTTGTGGCACTCTATCAAATCGTGTGTGAAAAAGAACAGCAACACAAGGAAATAACTTTTGATTTAGATATTTTTGATAATTTGCAATGATTCTCATTCATGTGAGATTCCACTGAACATAGATAGGCTTTCACCAAAATGTACTTCAAAATACCTAGATATTTAAATTTTAGTAAAAACATTTAAATATATTGTATTCCCAAAGTACGATGAGTAAATAATATCCCAAACAAGAGATACAAAATATCTCGCAAAATTGCCAGCTGACTTACCCTGGCAAACTGTACTGAAAAGTGCAGGATCGATGGCTGGCAGAGTCTGTGGAGTGGGCTGGATAGTGTTACTTGTTACACCTGCAAATCAGAAAAGGACAAATGGATACCAAGTGTGATGCCTCTCAATTATATACTAGGATAGCACTTAAAGGATCATGGAGGAATTTCACTGCTTACTTCACTTAATTACTTTCTTGAAATCTTAATGAATTCTAATTTGATATACTTACTTGATATTGGGATCTGGTATAGAAGATATGCAAGAAAATGTATATGAACTGGTTACACATTCTCTAATATGTATTTTGCTTTTTATAACTAATGCTTTAACTTACTTTTCACTTAAATCTTACCAAATATCTGTAGAAGTAATAGACTTCCTAACTATTTTTTAACTTTTTAGCCAATTAAATAATATTGGGAATAAGGTAGGTCATAACTATAACAGTTCTATTTATCAGGAGAGTCTATGTCATCATTTTGCATGAAATTATAAAGTTATATGTTCTGAATTTTCTTTAAGATATTTCATACATTCAATAAACAATTAGTTTTGACTTCCTGTTAGAACTTGTTAAAACTATCACATTCAATGAATAACTAGCATTTTTGATTAATGATATGTAATACACTATAGTTGAAGATTATTAATCATCTAAAAGATAACAGAAAGTATTTAAATACCCCCTACTAAATGACTTAGTCACAAGGAAAACAAAGGAAGAAAAAGGTGACTATTCCATCTCAGGGCAAAGTCTCTTGAAATAGGGATAACCTACCCCAAACTAAAAGATTAAATTCAAATAGGCAATCTGTAGAAAGAGTACAGTAGGAAAAACACTGGATGAGAAAAGGAAAGCAAAGTGAGAAAGTGGGAAGTTTCGAGAGGTACATATACATAAACAATGTGGCTCTTTTCATTGCAAGTCCAAGGGAAAACAAAAATTTAAATATAGGGAACCAGCAGTTAGTGTAATGGCTGTCGCCAGACTCCCACATAGTCGACCGCGGTTCGCGTCTCGGACCCGGTGGCTTAAAACTCACGCCAGGTGCATGTGCGTGAGTGCCCAAGATCCCGAGAGGAGAATGGAGGAGAAGGGACTGCAGCGTGACCATCCCCCCTGGGGGGTGATTTCTCGCTTTCTGTCTGTCTCTCTGTCTGGCGAGCACATGCACCCTATAGCGAAAAAACCTCTCAAAAAAAAAAATAAATATAGACAATTTTACTTCATTTATTTTTGTTTTAGGGCGAACTACTTTTATTCACAGTATCTGGAACTATTAACCTTACCTTTCTTTCTTTTTCTTTTTTTTTTAAGAGAGTGACAAAGAAACAGAAAGCAAGAAATCACCCTCCAGAGGGGATGGCCATGTTACAATCCCTTCTCCTCCATTCTCCTCTCGGGATCTTGTTCATGAATGCACATGTACCTGGTGTGAGTTTATGCAACCAGGTCTAGGACTCGAACAGCAGTCGACTACATGAAAGTCCAGAGACATAACATTACATCATCTGCTGGTACTGCCTTTTTTTTTTCTTTTAAGAGAGATTTTTGCTATATAGGTATATAGGGCACGTGGACTTGCTGGAAAGACTGAGACACTGAGACAGACAGACAGAAAGCCAGAAAGCGAGAAATCACGTCCTAGGAGGGATGGCCACACTGCAATCCCTTTTCCTCTAGTCTGCTCTTAAGAGGTTTTGGGCACGCACTCACATTGCCTGGTGTGAGTTTCAAGCCTCTGGGTCTGGGACTTGAACCATGGTTGGCCATGTGGGAGTCCACTCAGGTAACCATTACGCCATCTGCTGGTCCCCAAAACCTTGGTTTTTAAAACTCATACGAATTTTTAAAAGTACAAAGGGATACAAATGAAAAATAAAGTATAAATTTTAAATAGTACAAAAAAATATATAGATGGAAGCCTGACTCTCATTCCTATTCCAAGCCACTTCCGCCACATTCTAAAGTACCCTTCCATGCACATATATATGTATGTGTCCAGTTCAGCTTCCTTATTTAGGTTGTTATTTGCTAAGAAATTTGTGCCTTTGCCTAAATTAACACCTTCCAAACTCCTTTCTCTACTGAGAAGGCATACTGCTTGTGTGCTTTGTAAATGGTAATATGTTCTGCATACTATACTACTCTGTTGATTTTTTCACAGTATGTCGTATGTCTAAGAATAATTCCAAATTAATAAATATAAATCTACCCTCTTTTCATTTTTATTTCTTTGTTTCAAAGTGTATATGTGTGTTGAGGACAGACAGGGTCTCACCATGACCCTTCCTCCAGCCTTCTAGCCAGCCAGGTTGATGGGTGCACCTGGGACTCAAGTTGACTCAAGATCTGAAACTGGGCCTCCTATATGGCTCCAGTATTATAGAGCAGCAGAGCCTTATTGCCTATGCCACCAAGGCTGAGCCTGCCTTATTCCTTTTAATGACTACGTATCATTCTGTTATATACGTATATACAATTTATAAAGCAATCCATTGTTGATAGACATTTAGGTTGTATCCAAACTTTGCTACTACAGTGAATGCCACAGCAAATACTCACATATGTGTCTATGTGAATAAACATACAGAAACTTTTATAGAAGTGTAATTGTATTTTTT
>NW_006159806.1:3999284-4004453 GCF_000334495.1 Tupaia belangeri chinensis | reverse complement strand
AGATTTTCACTGTAGGGCGCGTGCGCTCGCCAGACAGACAGAGAGAGACATAAAGACAGAAAGTGAGAAATCACCCCCCAGGGGGGATGGTCACGCCGCAATCCCTTCTCCATTCTCCTCTCGGGATCTTGGGCACGCACGCACACGCGCCCGGCGTGAGTTTTAAGCCACAGGGTCCGGGACACGAACCGCGGTTGACTACGTGGGAGTCCAGCGACATAGCCATTACGCTAACTGCTGGTTCCCAGAAGTGTAATTGTAAAGACAGGAGACATAAAAAGTTTAGATTGACTAAATTAATGACTAGTTAGCCTCTAAGAGACCGGTGTAGTAGTTAAGGTGCTGGACTCCCCTGTAGTCAAACACAGTTTGAGTCTCAGATCTGGTGGATTGAAACTCACACCTAGTGCATACACATGAGTGTCCCCCCAAATCTCAAAAGAATGGAGAAGGGACTGCAGCATGTGGTCATCCGCTGTCGGGGGGGGGGGGGGGGGGAGTGTGATTTCTTGCTTTCTGTCTCTCTGGCAAGGGCATGTGCCCCTGTGCAAAAATCTATGATCTCTAGTCAAGTCTAATGCTTTGAAGTGGCTGCACCTAAAATTTATGGTGGAGTCTGTATTTATTTTTCATATATATCTTTAAAAAAAGGCAAGTCTTAACCTCATTACAGACTATATCAATGCCATCCCTTGATAAGCAATTTTTGTTTGCCTAAATTAAAATCCTGCAAACAAATACTTTATGGAAAAAGAATACTTTTCAATCAGCATCCTGCTTTAACTTTTAAATGCTTATTTGCATATCTCCATAAAATTAATTAAATAAGCAATATTATAAGTAGAACAAGACATAATTTAAAGGGAGAAAATTTTAAAAAGTCATGTAGTAAAATTTCATTTAAGCACTATTTTTAAAAAGGTAGTTTAGCATCTTACTAAGTTTGTAGTCACATTTATTCAATTAAGATTTGAACTGACAACACAGATGCTCAACACACCTCAGGCAGCAAAGTCAGAAAACACCATTTCTCGTTTTTCCAAAAGTACCAAGGAAAGGCCTGTCTTCTTGGCTGTTATCATTATCATGTTTCTACATGGCCTAGAATCCTGGCCTAATGCAAGCTCAAAAATACTGTACCTGTTAAGTTAGTAAAATGGTTTTTAGTTTATGACAGTTATCTACTGAGATGCTATAATCTAGTTATATTTCCTTCTTTATTTGGATTGGTCTCACTTGTCAATTTGCAAATGGGCTGCAACCCCACAGACTGCTACCTATTGGAGTGATATGACATAAAAATATTCCTGGGGACCAGCAGATGGTATAAGGATTACGTTGCTGGACTCTTACATAGCTGACTGCCATTTGAGTCCCGAACCCAGCGACTTCGAACTCAAACCGGGTGAGTGTGCATGCGGGCCCAAGATCTTGAGAGGAGAATGTAGGAAAAGGGTGTGGTCATCTCCCCTGAAAGTGATTTCTTGCTTTCTGTCTGCCTCTCTGTGTCTCTCCAGCAAGTGTATGCACCCATATAGCAAAAGCAAAAATCTCTCTTAAAAAAAAAAAAAACAAAATACAGTCGACAGGATGGGGTTGTACGCTGGCAGTGAATGCAATGCTAGCCAAAGGGGTTCGATCATGGAGAGAGATGTTGTAGAAGATTCCTATTTCTCTGCCTCTTTGCCTATCTCACTCAAGGAAGAAACGAATAAACTAGAAAAAAAAAAAGGGAAGTAGAAAGAATTGTGCTAGAAATTACTTCCTTTATATTACTGAAATAAATTATGTATTAACAAGTAACTTAATAATCAATTATCTTTTTGGAGAGATTTTTACTATAGGGTTCATGCACTCGTTGGAGAGACAAAAGAGACATAGAGACAGAAAGTGAAAAATCACCCCCACAGGGGAATGGCCATGCCGCAATTCCTTCTTCATTCTCCTCCCAGCATTTTGGGCATGCATGCACACATGCCTGGTGTGTGTTTTAAGCCACTGGATCTGGGACTCTAACTGTAGTCGACTATGTGGGAGTCCAGCTACGTAACCATTATGTCATCTGCTGGTCCCAATGATTAACTTTTACAGAGAAACTTATACATTAGATGGGATTAATGCACATTAAAGAATTAAATATTACAAGATTTCTAGTTGTTCTTTTGATTAAATGAAATGCAGATTCTGAAAAGGGAGATACATGTGTTGGTCAGAAAACTACCTAAAAAGTGTAATTAGACAGAATCCTAAAGTAAGGTAAGAAACAGAGAAAAAGGAAAAAGTTATGCTACTTAGGAGGAACAGTACAAGCAAAGGTAAGAAAATAGGAGGATTAGGTTAGTAAAACCTTAGTGTAATCATGGCATATAGCCCTGAGAGAAATGCACAGGCTGGAATATTAACAACACAATATCAAAGTCTATGAAAAGAATGGAAATATAGTACTTCTTACAAAGCAACAAAAACACAGCTCAGTTTTTGATCAATGTATGAAGTGAGCTGCATTTATAATTAAAAGGCCAGCATTAATTATGACTTTATTATTAAATCAAATTAGATTTTTACTAGTCTTTTTCCATAATATTTACAGACTATAAAAAAGCATGTTTCAAGAGAAAGAACCCACACACTATACCACGTACATGTGTACTTGGACAGCACAAGAAACACTTGGCCTGTTTATAGACAATCACTACCCCTGCCCTCCTCCTTGTAACTGCTGCAAATTTTTGTGGAAGGACTGAAAACTGTAAATTAGTACATACTATTCTTTTCAGCTATCTTAAGGATATCCCTTTGATAAAAGTGTATCCGGGACCTTTATATAAGAGAAAATAAATCACTCTTAAAGTGAGTAAGAGGGGAAACATCTGCTATATTTATAAACTAAAAGTGTTATTTCATTTTTTATTAGGCAACCATGAGATTTTTTTTTTAAAACTTTTTTTTACTGCTTTAAATATAATAGAAAAAATATCTAGAGGCTAAGAGGAGGAGATTCCAACATTTCAAACTGATGGGAAGAATAAATACACTATCAGAAAAGTAAGTTTTGATTTAACAGGATTTTAGTTCCTTGGCGGACACAGAGGAAAGGTAGGAAAACATGAAGTCAGAGAGGCTTGGGTTGAAATTCTGGGCAGGTTTATTTTCTTGGGAGAATAGCTTAATCTCTTTAGAGTTTGTAACTCAGGGACAGTAATATCTAATATGTAGTTGCTTTAAGAATATGTGTGTAAATTAGCTATGATGATTATTCAATTGTAGGTTTATAAAAGTGTGTAAAATAAGATAGGACCCTTAGCCTACAAAGTTCTAAGGTTTTCAGTTTTAGTCCCTGCTCTGAGGAGTAAAAGAAAAAAGAAATGGCCTATGCCGAAGTTGGATCCAAAATGAAATGTTCATGCCAGAAAATGTCTTAACAGAAGAATATAATCTCCTAATATTTATTTTTAAATGATTTTAAAAATAATTAATTCCATTTTTTATTATTTTTTAATTTGAGGAGAGAGAGAGAGGGAGAGAGAGAAAGAAGGCAAGTGAGAAAACAAGTCCCCAGGCCCAAGAATCAAACCATGCTGAGCCAGTCCGCCATGAGGCAATCCAGTACCTTCAATCACCATACCACCTGCTGGCCCCCATTCATGAATATTCTAACCAGAGATATTGTCTATTAGTTTAAACATATAAAACTATCAATATTTTATTATTTTGTTATATAAAAACAGCAAATTTATATGGATCAACTTAATATAGTCCCATGAAAAGCATTTTTTCTTTCATATATACATACAGAAGATCTACATAGAAAGTACATGTATGGGACCAGCAGATGGTGTAATGGTTACGTCGCTAGACTTCCATGTTGTTGATCACGGTTTGAGTCCTGGACCCAGTAGCTTAAATTCACACCGGGCGCTTGTGCATGTGAGCCCAAGATCCTGAGAGGAAAATAGAGAAGGGATGTGGCATGGCCATCTCTTTCTGACTTTCTGGCGCATGCATGTGCCCTATAGCAAAAACCTCTCAAAAAACAACAAAAAAGTACAAGTAGAAAGTTCATGTAAATGTGACTACACCACTGCACTGTCCTAAGATACAGCATCTAAAGCAATACTCCTTGGCCAATCTTTCCAAAAAGTTAATACCCTAACCGCAGAGGCAACACATGATTTCGAATGTTCATTAGCCTGCATTAACTGTCTTTTCTTTGGCACAGAAAGAGAGGGGGAAGAAAAGAAAAGAAAGCCAATTTTCTAAACACTGATTTTGTCAGGCATACATTAGTCAATTTTCATTTTTTCCTTTAATAATCAAGAAAATTAAGTAAAATCAATTACATTTTCATAAGAGATAAACTTAGGTTGGGAGAAGTTAAATAATAGCTGACTTTTTGGTTTACCAAGGTATAGAAACTAATAAAACCAGTATTATTTGACTCCATTTTATATCCACTTGGCCCGATGGGAGAATGCCTGTCTCTAGGACACTTGGTTAATGTTTAAACTTTTGAGTATATTTTGAATAGTACTGACCTGGTTTTCCTTACATTATTCTGCACTGGAAATACTAAGTATTTTTTTTAAAGATAACAATATTTAAAAGAGTGCTCTATAAATTTTACTCATAAAACAAATTCTAAGTGGTTACTATTAATGTCCTCACACAGACCATACAACACTGAAGAGAAAATATATGAATGACAGAAGAGACTAGTGGTAAAATGATCTCTCATTGGGGCCAGCAGGTGGCATGGTGGTTAAGGTGTTGGACTTTCACATAACCAATCGACTGTGGTAGAGCCCTGGACCTGGCAGCTAGCTTTCTCACTTTCTTTCTCTCTCTCTCTGGTGAGAAAACATACCCTGGAGCAAATTTTAAAAAGTAGCAATGACAATGACAAATAATATTAAATAATTCTTAAAAAAACTCTTTCTCATCAATAATCTTAAAGACAAAATATTAGCATATTTGCAGATAATATGAAGCTGAAAGTTTTCAAAGAGAAGAAACTTATCATAATTGTTATTCTAGTATAAATACTAGCAATCCGACTCAAAAGATGACTCTTGTTTCATTATTTTAAAATGTCTGCTTAAATTATAAACATAGAGTAAAACTCCACCCCCCCCCCTTTTTTTTTGGGAAATTTTTAACTATGAGGGGCTC
>NW_006159806.1:3981760-3998896 GCF_000334495.1 Tupaia belangeri chinensis | reverse complement strand
GGTCCAGGACTCGAACCATGGTCGACTACATGGGAGTCCAGTTACATAGCCATTACACCAACTGCTGGTCCCTGAGATAAAGTAAAATTTTAAAAATAATTTTTGGGAAAAGTTCAAACAAACTAAATAAGGTCTTCTATTTGAAAGTAAGATCATATTTTGTTAAAAATACAAGTAAATAAAAGAACCTGCAACTTTGGGAAAATACTGACACTAACTTACTGCAGGAGATTAGTTTTGTCAGATCATTTTTATACTGAAAACATAAATTCAGTACTGATTTATTCAAAGGTAGTGGTAGTCTCCGGTCTGGCCTTGTAGTCTACTGGTTGAAGGAGCTAGATCCCATATGACCAAAAGTCTTGATAGGATGGAGAGGTGGAGAAGAGATTGAATTGGCAATGACTACACTCCACTGAGGGGATGCTTTCTCCCTCTTCTTCTCTGATAGCCAACTTATCCTCTAACAGTCATCTCTTGCCTGTTTTAAAGTCACACATTTGTAATTTTTTTTATTATTTAATTTTAATTTATTCATGTATTTTAATTTGACTACAGAGAGACAGAGAGAGAGAAGGAAAGTGAGAAAGCAACCCAAGTCCAGAACTCAAACCATGGTCAGCCATCTGGGAGTGTCCAGTGCCTTAACCACCATGCTACCCACTGGTTCCTCCCCCCCCCCTTTTTTTCAAACTATTTATTTACATATTAATAATGTTAAAAAATAAAAAATACTGGACCAGCAGATAACATGGTGGTTAAGCACTGGACTCCCATGTGGCTGACTGCAGTTCAAGTCCTGGACATGACAGCTTGAAAACCACATATACTCAAAATTGTGAGAGGAGAATGGACAAGTGATAGTGGTGTGACTATCCCCCAGAGGGGGGAGAGAGTGATTTCTCATTTCCTCTTTCTCTCTCCCACTCCCAGTAAGTGTACGTGCCCCAAGGCAAAAACCCTAAAAATAATTAACCTGAATTCCTTCCTTTATCTGCCTATGATCCCATCAATACTGATATACCATGCCTTCAAGCCATCATTTCAATACATGTTACACATGTGGAAGGCATACAGGGTCAAGAGAATGAGGCAAGGAAAATGTCACTTTGCTATCATGATAGAATTCTGCCTAATCGAATGTATACTGTAATAAACCTCATTGGGAACAGCAGTTAGCATAATGGCTATGTAGCTGGACTCCCATGTAGTTTGACTATGGTTTGCGTTCCGGACTCGGTGGCTTAAACTCACGCCAGGCGCATGTGTGTGTATGCCCAAGATCCCGAGAGGAGAAGGGATTGCGGCGTGGCCATCCCCCTGGTGGGTGGTTTCTCGCTGTCTCTCTGGCGAGTGCATGCACCCTATAGCAAAAACAACTCCCCAAAAAACAAAACAAAACAAAACAAAACAAAAAACCTCATTTACTTCCATGCTATTCTTAACAGGGAAACAGAAAGATTGGGAAAGGAAGGAAAAAAGGAAACACAGGAAATAAAAAACATATATATATATTACATATATATATATATACACACACACACACATATGAAAAGTATAAAAATTATTCTTATTCTAAAATACATAGTTAATAATAATTGACATACATAAATACTTGTCATTTCTTAAAAAACTAGCCAACAACTGATAAAACTTCAATAAAAATAATGTTTTTCTGTTCAAATGGAATTTAAGGACCGTATGCTTCATGAACATCTTTACGAGCTATAAATATAATAGGAATGCACTTCTATTCATGAAAGGGGAATTCAGAAAGTGCTGAGTTTGAATTTCCTACCTGTGCTGTGAGGCACTTCTGCTGGAGTGTTAGCTGGAGCATGTGCCCCCGGAGGGATCTGGATTCCAGTGTAGCTGCCTGATGCCATACTGCCTGGGTCGTAAGTTGAAGATGATGATGGCTGAGGTGGTTGAGTGGGCAGAGAGGTTGCTCCAGCATCTTCATTTTCTTCAACATCTACTGTATAATATATACACAATGTTCAACCAGTTATTTCAAAATACAAATGCTGAATATTATATTTTGCTACACACACAAGCAGACTTTTCAAATGCAATTCTATTTAATGCAATTGATAAGTAGGCTCTCTCTTGAAGAACAGCTTTTTCTCTCTCTTTTTTTTTTTTTTTTTAAATTTCCTTAAAAAGTTTAATTGTCCCAGGGCCAGAAGGTGACATAGTGGTTATAGCGCTGGATTCCCACATGGCCAATTGAGGTTCGGGTCTTGGATCTGGTTGCTTGAAAATCACATCAGGCACTGTGTGTTTGTGTGTGTGCCCAAAATCAAAGAGGAGAATGGAAGAGAAGGGAATGGAGCATGGCCATTCCTCTGAGGGTGTGATTTCTCACTTTCCTCTCATTCTCTCTCTAGGGCAAGTGAATGTACTCTATGGGGGGGGGGAACCCTTTAAAAAAAAAGGGGGGGGCAAAAAACCTTAAAATACTTCACAAATAAAGAAAAATAAAAAGTCAATAAACCCACAGAATAAAGTTCAGTATCATTTAGTCACTGGGAAATGAAAATTAAACTATAATAAGGAACCACTATATTTGGGTCAGAATGCCTAAATTTAACACCGACAATACCAATGTTGGCAAAGATATAGAGCAACAGAAACTCTTACTAATGAAAGTGTAAATGATACAATCACCTCAGACAAGAGCTAAATATATACAACCAAGCAGCTCTGCCCTATTTGCCCAGAGTAATGGTACATATGCTATGTAGTCACATATAACGTATGTTTAAAAAACACATGTAACTGAATGTTCAAAAAGCTTTATCTACTATAACCTTGAACAGCCATGTTGTCCATCAGCAGAAGTGATAAACACATTACTCATCCATACAATGAAAGACTACTGAGCAGTGAAAGAAATGGACTACTGATACACAAGAGATGAGTTAATCTCAGACATGAACACTGAGGAAAAGAAGCTGGGCATGGGACCAGCAGATGATGTAATGGTTACATCACTGGACTCTAACACGGGTGACCATGGCTAGAGTACTGGACCCTTAGGCTTGAAACTCATGCTAGATGCTTGCTCATGTGTGCCCAAAATCTTGAGAAAAGAATGGAAGAGAAGAGACTTTGGTGTGGCCATCCTCTCCTTGGGGACTGATTTCTCACTTTCTGTCTCTCTGGCAATGCAAGTGCCCTGTAGCAAAAAAACTGAGGGTGTGATTTCTCACTTTCCTCTCATTCTCTCTCTAGGGCAAGTGAATGTACTCTATGGGGGGGGGGAACCCTTTAAAAAAAAAGGGGGGGGCAAAAAACCTTAAAATACTTCACAAATAAAGAAAAATAAAAAGTCAATAAACCCACAGAATAAAGTTCAGTATCATTTAGTCACTGGGAAATGAAAATTAAACTATAATAAGGAACCACTATATTTGGGTCAGAATGCCTAAATTTAACACCGACAATACCAATGTTGGCAAAGATATAGAGCAACAGAAACTCTTACTAATGAAAGTGTAAATGATACAATCACCTCAGACAAGAGCTAAATATATACAACCAAGCAGCTCTGCCCTATTTGCCCAGAGTAATGGTACATATGCTATGTAGTCACATATAACGTATGTTTAAAAAACACATGTAACTGAATGTTCAAAAAGCTTTATCTACTATAACCTTGAACAGCCATGTTGTCCATCAGCAGAAGTGATAAACACATTACTCATCCATACAATGAAAGACTACTGAGCAGTGAAAGAAATGGACTACTGATACACAAGAGATGAGTTAATCTCAGACATGAACACTGAGGAAAAGAAGCTGGGCATGGGACCAGCAGATGATGTAATGGTTACATCACTGGACTCTAACACGGGTGACCATGGCTAGAGTACTGGACCCTTAGGCTTGAAACTCATGCTAGATGCTTGCTCATGTGTGCCCAAAATCTTGAGAAAAGAATGGAAGAGAAGAGACTTTGGTGTGGCCATCCTCTCCTTGGGGACTGATTTCTCACTTTCTGTCTCTCTGGCAATGCAAGTGCCCTGTAGCAAAAAAATCTTTCTACCACCCCCCCCCCACCTTGTTCCCCCCCCCCCCCCCCCCCCCCCCCCCACAAAAAAAAGGAGCTGGGCACATAAGAAGCTCGACTAATACAAATTTCTGGAACATAAAATTAATTTATGGCAAAACAAACAATAAATAATGTAAATGCTTCTCAAGCAGGGAAGAGACTAGGAAGGAGTGTGAGGTTATATTTTTTGGATAATGAGAATGTTTTATATTTACAAAAGGGCTATGTATCAAATTCACTGAAGTATATACTTGGATTTTATTTCAAAAAAGAAATGCTGAAGGGTAAGAAAGTAAGCAAACAGAAAACCTCATTTTGTACGTTTGTCTTTTTTAAGGTTTTTGCCATAGGGCAAGTGTGCTCGCCAGAGGCAGTCAGTGATAGACAGAGAGAGGGAAAATGAGAAATGCTACAGTCTCTTCTCCATTCTCCTTTTGGGGTTCTAGGCGCACACACACATGTGCTGTGAGTGTTTTGTAAGCCACTGGGTCCAGCCATGTGGGATCCATCACCTTAACCATCACATCACCTGCTGGTCCCCAAATTTTAAATAATTTTATACATGAAACAAAGTTCGTGCACACTGAACCACAGAGAGCTAGGTATCACTATCATAAGTCAATCATGGAGACAATCTGCAGTTGTTTAGAATCACCACACAAGGGAGCTGGCAGGGTCTTTTTCTCTTGGGACACTGAATAAAGTGTGTGCTGTGCACCTGCATTTGACTGTGACCAGGAACATGAGGCCAGGGTTGGAATTTTCCACTAGTGGCATTATGTTGGCTTTCAAAAAGTTTTGAACTTTGAAGTATTACAGATTTCACTTTAGATCTTCAGATTAAGGATGTTCAACACATAGTCTTCTGACAACTTTCTGATAATTTGACATTATCAAAATTAAGTTACCTTATAAAAGGAGTGATTTTAATTATCTATTTTTTACATCATCAATTTTATATCTGTTTAAATGTCATGAAGCTGTGGTACACAACAAGCACTTAATACACATTAGTATAACACACATTACTGTTTTCAAAATTAAGTACACCATTCCTTTCTTCCTAACCCGAATTAACTGAGGTATAGTACCCATTATTTTCTACTTGTTTTACTAGAAATTCAATTCCAGAACAATACATCATTAGATCTTGTTAAACAAACATTGAGAATCTCTTGTAAGAGTTAATTTAAAAATACAATATAAAGTGACTAAAAAAAAAGAAAAAAGCAGAGATCTTAAAGACTTTTCTCATACACACTCAGATATACTTAAAGACTTTTCTTATATACATCCTTTTGTGGAGTCATAAGCCATTTCTCAGAAGATATTATTAGATGGTATGACATTAATACCTAATTATGATACCAGGTTAGTAAGATGAAAAAAAAAACCAGTGAAAATATTCTCTTTTGTATTTTAAGGAATTTATTAAAATTCTATAGTTCAAAAGTTTCTACTATCCAGAAGCTCCATCAAATCTGTACAAAAATAAGGCATAGAAACTAGAACTTTTACTTAAACTGATTTTTAGAAAACAAACAAAAAATGACCTAGACTTAATAATCTATTTGGTTAATGTTATAAAAAGCTTACAACAATTTCAGGACAAAAAAGTTTGAGATGATAATCAAACACTTCCTACAAATTTTAAATAATTTTATACATGAAACAAAGTTCGTGCACACTGAACCACAGAGAGCTAGGTATCACTATCATAAGTCAATCATGGAGACAATCTGCAGTTGTTTAGAATCACCACACAAGGGAGCTGGCAGGGTCTTTTTCTCTTGGGACACTGAATAAAGTGTGTGCTGTGCACCTGCATTTGACTGTGACCAGGAACATGAGGCCAGGGTTGGAATTTTCCACTAGTGGCATTATGTTGGCTTTCAAAAAGTTTTGAACTTTGAAGTATTACAGATTTCACTTTAGATCTTCAGATTAAGGATGTTCAACACATAGTCTTCTGACAACTTTCTGATAATTTGACATTATCAAAATTAAGTTACCTTATAAAAGGAGTGATTTTAATTATCTATTTTTTACATCATCAATTTTATATCTGTTTAAATGTCATGAAGCTGTGGTACACAACAAGCACTTAATACACATTAGTATAACACACATTACTGTTTTCAAAATTAAGTACACCATTCCTTTCTTCCTAACCCGAATTAACTGAGGTATAGTACCCATTATTTTCTACTTGTTTTACTAGAAATTCAATTCCAGAACAATACATCATTAGATCTTGTTAAACAAACATTGAGAATCTCTTGTAAGAGTTAATTTAAAAATACAATATAAAGTGACTAAAAAAAAAGAAAAAAGCAGAGATCTTAAAGACTTTTCTCATACACACTCAGATATACTTAAAGACTTTTCTTATATACATCCTTTTGTGGAGTCATAAGCCATTTCTCAGAAGATATTATTAGATGGTATGACATTAATACCTAATTATGATACCAGGTTAGTAAGATGAAAAAAAAAACCAGTGAAAATATTCTCTTTTGTATTTTAAGGAATTTATTAAAATTCTATAGTTCAAAAGTTTCTACTATCCAGAAGCTCCATCAAATCTGTACAAAAATAAGGCATAGAAACTAGAACTTTTACTTAAACTGATTTTTAGAAAACAAACAAAAAATGACCTAGACTTAATAATCTATTTGGTTAATGTTATAAAAAGCTTACAACAATTTCAGGACAAAAAAGTTTGAGATGATAATCAAACACTTCCTATACTCAAGATCAAAAGATTAAGAATCTGATTGTTAAAAAAGTCACTGATTCTGAACGCCTAAAAACCAAAACTAATGCTTAGTCATTTCAATTATCTAAAATGAAACATTTGTGGCAGTCCTCAAAGTAAAATGGTGTATTTACAACAGTAAAAGATCTTTTCATGATGTATTTCGAAGTATATGAATAATTATATATGAGGTAAAGTATCTTCCTAAATCAAATCTTTGAAGGAAACTACACATATATTTCACATTTCCTACAGGTATGTATATGTAAAAGGCACCTTGTATGTAATCAGAAAATAGAGAAGTGCCTCTGTTTGAGTTTCCCATCTAATGTAATTACTAAATGGGAAGAATGGTTTAGTCTTTGGCATTAGTTCTTAGGCTATACATGCTCCCTGGGTAATCTTACATTATATTGTACTTTGGGTCTCAGCTCTTGTTTTTGAACTGACAACTTCAAAGTTCTACTTTAATCCCAGACCTTTCAACTGGAACCTTTGGTAGAATATGTAACTCCCAGTTGAATTACTTCAAGTAGTAATTACCTTAAGATCTCAATGTCTTCTCTGAATTTTTCTACCAAACCTGCTTGTTTTGTATTAACCATTTCTTTGATGGGACTCATCATGCCTCCAACCACTTAAGGTGGAAATACAGGGGTCACCTTCCACTTTCGTCCTCTTCACATTTAACTATTGATTATTCATACTCCCCTAACTATACTTTGTTCTCTTTACCTCCATGGCCATTACCTCACCCAGGCTGTCATTTACTACTGGGATTAATAATAGCCCCTGGGTTTATCTGACAACCTGTCAAGTTATCTAACTTCAATTCAATCCCATAAAGTCTTTTTCCCAGTTTTCATACTCTGGCTGGTTTTCAATCTGTCCATCTGCTTCTGTAGATGTTCTAGATGTTCTTCCTCTCAGTTGCAGCATCATTCCCCCCCCCCCTTTTTCTGGAGAGGTTTTTGTTACAGGGTGCATTTTCAAAACAGACAGAGAGAGACAAAGAGACAGAAAGAGAGAAATCCCCCGCCAGCGGGTATGGCCACACCGTAATCCCTTCTCCTCCATTCTCCTCTCGGGATCTTGGGCATGCAAGTGCACGCGCCCGGCGTGAGCTTAAGCCACTGGGTCGGTACTTGAACCGCGGTCAGCTATGTGGGAGTTCAGCAAGATAGCCATTATGCTAACCGCTGGTCCCTTTTACCCCTTTCTTTATCTGACAGTTCAACTGACATTTAAGACTCAGGTCCAATTTCATACTACCTGTGATTATAACGGTTTCTTAATCTGTAGCGCCTCATAATATCTAAATTCCTGTAAGAAAGAGACCATGTCTTATTTAGCCCTAATACCTGGTTAAAGCTGACAAGATAATATTTTAAAAAAGAAGTTTTTTAAAAAAATGAAAGGAGAAAATTATGTGTCTATCATTTTAAAATGGAAAGAACACAGATATGCCCTAGATGATAGGGATCAATATAAATGCAAGGCTCTAAACTATAGAAATATTCCTTATAATGTTGACATTATGTTCTCAAGAGGTTAAATTAATGATTATCATGTTGCTCAGTTGAGATGTTCTTCTGTAAGGGTTAGTGGGGAATACAAATAGTGGAAGTCTTTATTGAAAAGAAAAATTTAAGAGCAAAGACTAAATCAAAAGCTCTTGATTCAAATTATGGTTAGTTTTTAAAGTTGGTTTATGAGGGGCCAGCAGGTGGCACAGTGGTTAAGACACTGGACTCCCACATGGCTGACCAGGGTTTGAGTCCTGGACCTGGAGGCTTGAAACTCATGCCTGATGCGTCTGTGTGTCCCAAATCCCGAAAGGAGAATGGAGGACAAGAGACTGTGGTATGACCATGTACCACAGGGGGTATACCATGGGGGGTGGTTTCTCACTTTCTGTGTGTGCCTCTGGTGAGTGCACGTGCCCTATAGCAAAAGTGTGTTAAAAAAAAGTTTCTGGGGCCGGCAAGTAGTACAGTGGTTGGGGTACTGGATTCCCATTTGGCTGACCATGTTTTGAGTCCTGGACCTGGTGGCTTGCTTTCTCACTTTCCCTTCCCTTTCTCTCTCTGGTCAAATTAATAATAATAATAATAGTAATAATGATAATAATACAACAAATTAAAAAAAAAAAGTCTGGGAAAGTTATTTATCCTCTCTACTCATTTCTGAGCCAGTTGGTGGCACAGTGGGTAAGGCACCTGGATCCCACAAAACTGACTGTGAAATTCAAGTCCCAGATACATCAGCTTCAAAAATATGCTTGGAGCATGTGCATGTATGCCTCAAATCCTGAAAGTAAACAGAAATGGAGAAGGAACTGCTGTGTGATCATCTCCCAAAGGGAGTACTTTCTCACCTTCCCTTTCTCTCTCTCCCCCCCATGTGAGCACAAGTGTCCTATAGCATATTATAAAACAAAACAAAACAAAAAAAGCCACTCGTTCCCCAACTATAAATAGGGATGTCCAACTATCTTCCAAGTTAGGACTCAATTAGATACTACAAGTAAAATATTTAACATAATGCCTAAAACCTAGTAAGTACTCTACAGATATTAATCTAAGTTATAAAGATACTAATTAAATAATGTCTCTTTGCTAAGATTATATATATCAACTTTGTGGAAATTCAGGTAAGAGAGATCACTAAGATGAGCAAATAGACAAAGAAGAATAAGCATTTAGGAGCAAGGAATAGCTCCAGAATATTACATAAGTGTAATCATATTAGGAAAAACAAGTCATATCCCTCCCAATGACCCAATACAATATCAGATAATATGACCTGGACCTGGTGGTTTTGCTTCTGTGATCAGAATATACTATATATTAGTAGTTCATTCACTTTAATTGCTGAGTAGTATTCTATTATACAATTTGTTGACCCATTCACATATTGATGACATCTAAATTATTTCCAGATTTTGGCAATTAAAAATGAAGCTGTTATAAACATTCATGCATAGGCTTTTTTTCATATGTATGTATGTATGTGTGTTTTTGTTTTTAATAGAGATTTTTGCTATAGGGCATGTGCACTCTTTGGAGAGAGAAATCACCCCCCGGAGGGATGGCCACACCACAATCCCATCTCCTCCATTCTCCTCTCAGGATCTTGGGTGCACACTCATACACCCAGTGTGAGTTTCAAGTCACCAGGTCTGGGACATGAACTGCGGTTGACTACGTGGGAATCCAGTGACAGAACCATTACGCCATCTGCTGTTCCCCCATATATAGGCTTTTGAGTGATACGTTTGCACATCTCTTGGTAAATACCTATCTGTGAGTAGGGCTGTTAGGTCTCATGCACATACGTTTGCACATCTCTTGGTAAATATCTATCTGTGAGTAGGGCTGTTAGGTCTCATGCTAAGTATATATTTAATTTTATTTAAAACTGACAAACTCTTTTCCTTTTCTTTTCCCACAAGCAAAGAATGGGAGTTCCAGCTGCTCAGCATCTTTGTCAGTACTCAGAACTATCAACTTGTTAAACTTTAGCTTGAGATTCTGGGAGGTGGGTAGGCAGTCTTGTGTGGTTTTAATTTATCTTCCTCTAATGCCTAAAGGTTATGACATCTTTTCATGTGTTTATTTGCCACTCACCCATAGAACATTCTTAAATGATCTATGAAAATACTCAACAGAGCTATAATTTCTTTTTAAGTGGCATTCTTATAGGATTTCAAAAAGTTCACAGAAAATGGAATTACAGTACAAACATATTTTGGTGCAAAAATTGTTTTTTAAATCAATGCAGTTTCTTTCGTAATATGCATTTTCCATGAACTGCCTGAAGACCTTCATACAATCTTGTACATATATGTATACTTCCTGTGAAAACTGCAACTTAGAACTAAAAAAGTATTAGGACAGCACAAAGATACAGAAGTCACTAAAATAAGCTAAAAGAACTAAACTATCAATTATTACAGAGTGTACATTCATTTACTAGGCACTGATTAAAAAAAAAAATCTGAAGAGGTTAAGAGTTACAGAGAATAGTGCCAAGATATCATTCTCAATACCGAGGCCATGTGGCCATCGCCTCTATACATTTAAAACTGAAGCCAGTGTTTAGTTATTTAAGCCTTGGTGGGATCTGGGCAATAGGATCTTGTGGAAAGGAGAAAATCTTTTCATATTTTCTATATGCCCTAATTTCTGAACCATATGATTGTATTATGTACCCAACTCCCCAAAGAAATCCACACAATTCATATAGATAAAGAAAAAATAACATAGTGCTCTTTGTGGTTCAGAAATTAAATGGACTGCTTTTCCTACATAAGAATGAAGTCTGATTAGTGGTAGGAGACAGTCAAACCGTTTGTCGAATCGTTTGTTGATGTGGAAAGATATTATAACATTTTGGCTTTAATCTCTTACTGTCTCTAAATTTATGATTTTCTATTTTCATGGATTTTGGACACAATAGAATCAAAACTGTATTGTTTCTCCCAAAGACTTTGAAAAATAACTCACTGAACAATGATGATTCTATCAAATCTTTTTATAATAAATACATACATACATACCATTATCTTCTTCAATTTCAACAGGGCCTGCTTGAGGAGTCTCCCCATTCTTTAAACAATTATGGATATATGTTGCCTTCCATCTTGCATACTTTCTATGTTTCACATTTTCATCAGTGAATTCTCCAAATACTGTTATGACATCCTAAAAGAGAGTATTTTTATTTCAATATTAGACTATGAAAAAAGTAAGAACTAAACGTTTATAATGACTTGTATTCCTGAGATAAAAGCTTTTTACATACTGTAGCTCTGACACAGTTCGATAATCTCCCACTGCATCTTTGTATTCTACCAATCATCCTGGGTTTGACAGATTTCATAAAAACTTTTTCTTTTTTAAAGAATTATTTAATTTTATTTATTATATTTTAATCTGACCAGAGATACAGAGAGGAAAAGTGAGAAAGCAAGCTGCCAGATCTAGGACTTAAACCGTGGTTGGCCATGTGGGAGTCCAGTGCCTCAACCACCTGAAAAACTGCTGGCCCTGAAAAACTTGCTTTTCAAACACATGGAGTTCTTAAAACCACATGCCTAGCTCTCTTGTATGCTTTCACATTTCTAAAAAGATCTCTAAAAGAAATATGGGAATGCCTTTTTACCAAATCTGCAGCCTTTATACACATGGGAGAAAACTAGGCTAAAGGGAATTTTAAAATTAAACATCACATATAACAAACTGAACTATTTTTATTACAGAAGAAAAAATTGATCTAAAAATCTGTGAAAAACAAAAGGAAAATTCAAATGATGTTGTAAAGCAAACAAATGTAGACTAATATCCAGGGAAACTTGGCTCTTTATTTTCTTTTAGGTTTTTGCCGTAAGGTAAGTGTGCTTATGGGAGAGAGGCAGAGGCAGTCAGAGAAAGGGAAAGTGAGAACTTTTGGGAATGGCCATGCCGCAATCCCAATCTCTTCTCTTTTCTCCTCTCAGGAGTTTGGGTATGCATGTACATATATGTGCCTGGCATGATCTTCAAGCTGCTGAGTCTGGTCATGGCTGACAGCCATGTGGGAATCCAGCACCTCAACTACCACACCACCTACTGGTCCTCAAACTTGACATTTTTTGCTCACTGTATACTATTTACATCTCTGAACTTCAGGTGCCTCAATTTAAGAAAGAAAAAAATAATACACTTGGTCATCGTAGGGTGAACTGCAAATACCACGGAAGAGCTGCTGTCTTTTCTTTCCTGTCTTAAAATGTTTGTTACATATAAGACACATATCTGCTCTAAAAAAAAAAAGAGTGAAATCTCATAGAACTTTAGATGAGCTAGTGATTTTTAGCTTCTATTTTTATTGACCTTTATTAATACTCATGGACCTAATGGCATTGGTATCACCTATGAGTGTTAGAAATGCAGAATCCTGAAGCTCATCCCAAGTCTATGGAACCAGAAGTTTCACTATAATAAGAACCCTGGGTGATTTGTATGCATATTAGAGTTTGAGAGAGCACATCGTGAAACAGGAGACAGACCCTACTTACAGGCAGAAAGGGCAGGGAGCCCCCTGAGAAGAGAGTCACTGTGTTGTGTAGCTCATGGTCATTAAATTCCCCCATTTTTGTTTGACCCTAATTCCTCTCCTCTCTCAGAAACCACATTCCTTTGCCCTTAGATCTTTTTTTAAAATTTTTTACATTAATAAAAATTATTTCACATTAATTTATTATTGTAGCATACAAAACGAATTTTCCCATGCAGAATACACTGTATATTTGGGTCAAAGATATTACTATTTGTATTATCTTCAGGTAATTTTCCATTTTGTGTTTATGTTTACTTCCTTTTTTCGTCCATTAATTCTCTCCCTCTTACCCTCCGCCATTTCCCATCTTTCTCCCACACTGTCTCTGGTATTCACAGTTGCTCTCCATGCCTTTATATCGTCCAATATTTCAATTTCTGCCATGGAGTGCAGATATGCGGTATATATTAAGCGGGACATATAATGCCTATCTTTGATAGTCCGACTAGCTTCACTTAGCAGTAAATCTTCCATATCTGTCCACTTTATCAAATACCAGGGTCTCACTGTTTTTAAGACTAAGTAGTATTCCATAGTGTTGTGTGTCACACTTTAAGAAGAGACCAAAAGTTGAGATGGACATAGTCCAAGGCACACAAATAATGTGAAAGCATTTTTAGAAAGAGCAGAATGGGGCAAGGTACTCCCTGATGGTTGTTGGGACCCTCCCTGATTCTGAGGGATGAATTCCAAGATCTGGATCACCAGGCCCTCAAAGTTAAGTAAGATAATCACATGTTCTAAATTAACAGTTCTGAACAAATTAGCCACCATTACATAGTCATGAGACCACCCTAAGGTACTGCATAACCTATATGACATGTGACCCCAACGTAAGGGGAATGCATGCACAAGAATCCTGAACAAAGCCTCTGTGACCCGGAGAAGCCCCCACTCCCGCCCCAGCTCCTCTTTGGCAACCCATTTTCTGGGACCCACTCCCTATTTAAGAGCTCTGTTCTTCTCCCCTCTCTTAAAAAATCCCACTTGCTAGCCCCTTTCCATGTCTGGGTGTCTTAATTATTCGTTTAGGAGAGACGAGAACCCGGGTCCTGCTGTAGGTGCTGGGTCTGATCACCTCTGCACTACAGCGTCCCTGCGTCAGTATTTTATGATATCAGTCTCTAGCCACTATTACAGATAACTTCTGTATACAAGCCCCAAAAAACTAAGCCACAAATTACTAAACTGATATCACATTTCATTTCCCTTTAAAATCACACATTCCTTCTATTTATTCATTGAATTAAAAATAAATTCTATACATTGATTCCAATTTTCTTCCAGGTATGACTATTTTGCTGAAGTTCCACTAAAAAGCTTTTCAAAAGAAATGTCCACATTTTAAATCATCATACTTCTTCCTTTCTTCTTTTTTTTCTTTAAAAGAGGTTTTTGCCTTACGGCACAGGTGCTTGCCAGAAAGAGGGACACACAGAGACAGTGAGAGGGAAAGTACGAAATCACACCCCAGGAAGGATGGCCACGCTGCAATCCCTTCTCTTCCATTTTCCTCCCAGGATCTTGGGCACACATGCACGTGTGCAGGGAGTGATTTTCAAGCCACAGGGTCTGACTTAAACCACAGCAGACCATGTGGGAGAGTCCAGCAATGGAACTGCTATGCCATCTGCTGGCCTCAATCAAATCTTCACTTCTTTACTATTAGTTCATTCTGGCAGGGGTGGGGTAGAGTGGGAAGGAGTACTTTTCATTTCATTCCTTTTTATTTAGTTTAGATTCTCATATCACACAAAAGGTTCAAGGACTTGAATAAGCCTGTGTCTTAAATGACAGGGAGTCCACACGTGCCAGCTGTACCTTATGTTATTGGTTCACGCCAAGAACTACTCTTGGCAATGTTACCAATTGCCTACTCCACAATGGCAAATCAAGTAGACCTTTTCAAGTATCAACTTACCCCACATTTCAGCAGCATATCAAATACTGGATCATGCCAATAATGTGAAGCATTCTCTATCCTTGGGTTTTGCAACATTATTCTTCTAGTTTCCCTATTATCTTCTCTGACTACTAATCCTCTAACTAACCTTCAAATAATCTTAAGTACCTTGTCCCAATGGATTGTAAACTAGTGGGTTTAATCAACACTGACTCACATAGTATTTTAAGCATAAATTATGTTTTCCATAAATAATTGAAAAGTTACAAAAATCCAAATCCCTAACTTCTCTTTAAAACATGGAAGATTTCTTTAAAACATTGGGCCTATATTTATTTGGTAAGATTGTCTGAGCTGAATAGAGGTGGTCCCCTTCAGATGTTCTATATTCATGCATTCACCCCCACCCCATGTCCAGTTAAAGAATGTATCAATAGCTATTCATTTCCTCACAGTGGTCTGTCTTTATTCCTTATACTATGTACTGTATTCCTATATGCATCAGAACTTCTGTCATATAGCCTATTCTCTCGTCATTCTCATTTTAATGGGTTTAAATACTTTCGAGATCTTTATTCTTCTTCTTCTTCTTCTTTTTTTTTTTTTTTTAGGTTTTCGCTATAGGGTGTGTGCGCTCGCCAGAAAGAGAAGAGACAGAAAGCAAGAAAACACCCCCCAGGGGGCATGGCCACGCCGCAATTCCTTCTCCTCCATTCTCCTCTTGGGATCGTGCCCGGTGTGAGTTTTAAGCCACCAGGTCCAGGACTCGAACCATGGTTGACTATAAGGGAGTCCAGCAACATGGCCATTATGCCAACTGCTGTCCCTCGATATCTTTATTATTCTTAAATTGATATATCTAGCTAGAATAGGCTTCTGACAAATATCAAATGAATTATGTAAAATTTCTACACGGAAGTTTCACATACAACTAACGTTAATTCATTGAGAACTGTTATCTTGATTCCTCCAGGGAACTTACTCTTTCAAAAGTCAGAAATGTATGGGGTCATTTTTAGCACCTGCATCTAATCCTTTGCCTCTCCCCTCACTTCCTCATCTAATTCACCAGAAATCTAGTTCATTTTGTTTCTGAAATATATGAATTAGCCTTCATTTCGTCATTTTCTCTGCAATAGCCCCAAATCTGTCATTTTATCTATATTCTTAGCCTACTCCCAACCAAGTCTTCCTCATCCCGTTCTCAGAGTAGTGTGATCTTTCTGAAATATCAATTCAAGTCCGTATTTTCTGTGGCTTTCCAATATACTTTAAATATAAACAAACTCTGGGCCAGCAGGTGGTATGGTGGTTGAAATGTTGAACTCGCACATGGCTGAACGAGGTTCAAGTCCCAGACCAAGTGGCTTCCTTCTCATTTTCCCTCTCTGTCTTTCTCTGTCTCTGGTAAGTGCACATGCCCTGTAGCAAATAAAATAAATGAACTTGGGACCAGCAGGTGGTGCAGTGGTTGTGGGTGCTGGATCTCCACATGGCTGACTGTGGTTTGGGTCCCGGATCTGGTGGCTTGCTTTCTCACTTTCTTCCTCTCTGTTTCTCTCACTCTGTCCCTCTCTGATTAAATTTAAATAAATAAATAAAGTTAAATAAAATAATTATAAAAAAATAAACTCAATAAGTAATTCTTAAAAATAAATACAAATTCTAATTCAAACTATAAGTGTCTATTCTACCTGGTTTTTGACTATCCAATCTCCTTTCAATGTCCCTAGCTCTGTTCGTTCACTACCACCTAAGTGGGCCTTTCCGTTACTGACCATGCCAATGCCCAGAAAACCTGCTCTGCTTTTTCCTCACCTTCCTTAGTCAACTCTACTCAATTAGTTCCTCATATGTCAGATCAAATGTTACTTCTTTAGAAAGGCTTTCTTGACTTTCCCGATTCAAGGAAAGACTCTCTAGTAATTATATGTAAGCAAAATTTATATGCATGTTTATAAAACATTTTCTTTCTCCTCTCTCAACTCCCCCCCCCCAAATAAAAGCTCATTAAAGGCAGAGTCTAGATCTGCTGTTTACACCAAATGCTTGCCTTTGTTATCAGCACACTGAGGTTGCCTAACAAATACATACATTTCCAGTATATTAATATGATAGCTTTATTGATTCTGATAAAGGTTATTCTGTTTGATAGAGAGATTTGTTATTTCTGTGGAAGTGCAATGAAATATCATTCCTGTGATATATAATAGCAAACTGGGTTTAAAAAGTTAAATTAAGTTAAATTTTATACATAAAATTTCAAAATGACTTGAAATTTTCAATTTTTTTTTTAAACTGCTAGGGGACATGTGT
>NW_006159806.1:3936812-3981713 GCF_000334495.1 Tupaia belangeri chinensis | reverse complement strand
AAGGAGCGAAGGAGGGGAGAGGGAGAGGGAGAGAGAGAGAGAACGAGAGAGAGAGAGAGAATTTCCTGACGGGGTGTGGTCACACTGCAATTCTTTTTATTCCATTTCTCTGGAATGTCAGGATTTTAGCATGCACCACAGAAGCCCAGCATATTTTTTCAAGCCACTAGGGCTAGGATTAAAACTGCAGTCTGCCATTTGGGATCCAGCTCCCAGTGCAGTGTTTAAGCACTGTTCTTCACAGCGACCCCAATTATTTGACTGTTTGACCTACAGAAATAGCAGTAATATGGTTCATCTTTTTCTTCCTTCCATTCTTTGAGAACAAAAACTATGTGCTAAAAAATTTTCCAGGTTTTAAAAAAAATATTAAAAATCTCAAACAATTGGGGTGAAACACTGCAAATGTTAAACTATTAACAGTCTTGAGTGTCTAGGTTTGCATGTCCATTTGAATACAATATTTGCAAAATATCATTTTTAAACATTCATTATTAACATACACTCTAACAATAAAAACTAAAGAAGTAGTTATTTTAAAAGTATTAGTGGTCTAAAGACTATACTTTGGGGAAAATGCCAGATAAATACATTTAAATAAACAACTCTTTAGGCCCAATAATTATTCACTATTAATTAGGATCTTCAATTAGCAGGTGGGAAATGTATAGTAAGTCAATACATTAAATCTAACCTTACAGAGTTAACCATCCTCCCAGGGATAGGGAACCAAATTATAAAACATTAACATGGTATGTTACATATTTAGTTATTATCTAAACTACAAACAAGTATATATAAAATATATAATACAATTAGATACATACATACATATACATACATTATGATCTACATAAGTATTACACTTGTTTAGCTTTTATGAGTGGGAAAGAGAGAAAAATGGGGGAAGGGAGAAGAAAGGTATGGGAAGAGAGAGAGAGAGACACTTTTTTTTTTTATAGGGTTTTACTATGTCCATTATTCTTTTATCTCAATCTCTGAATTATTGATAAGTAGGACTGCAGGTGTGCAGAACTGTGCCTGGAATGTTCAGTTTGGCCCTGGGAACTAAACCTGAACTTTCCAGGTTTAGTTAGAAAGCTGGTTTTCTTTTTCTTTTTTTTTTTGGAGAGGTTTTTGCTATAGGGCGGGTGTGCTCACCAGAAAGACAGGGATAGAAAGCTAGAAATCACCCCCCTGGGGGACGGCCACACCACAATTCTTTCTCCTCCATTCTCCTCTTTAGATCTTGGGCACACATGCACATGCGCCCGGCATGAGTTTAAGCCGCCGGGTCCAGGACTTGAACCGCAGTCAACTACGTGGGAGTCCAGCGACATAGCCATTATGCTAACTGATGGTCCCAGAAAGTTGGTTTCTCATGTTTTATCACTAGCTGTGTGCCACTGAGGCTAGGGCTAATATTATTTCTTTCTTTCTTTTTTTAAAAATAATTATTTATTTTATTTTATTTATTCATTCATTTATTTTTTAGTTTGACCAGAGAGAGACAGAGGGTAACAGTGAGGAAGAGAGGAAGTGAGAAAGTAAGCCACCAGATTCAGGACTTGAACCCTGGTCAGCCATGTGGGAGTGTCCAGCACCTTAACCACCACACCACCTGCTGGTCCCCGAGGGCTAATATTATTTCTTAGAAAAAGCATATGGAAAAATTTCAAGAATAGAGAAAAATAGAATACAGGACAATTGATAAAGAAAATGGTACCTGTCCTTGCAGAGTATGTGAAAAAGTGTAAAGTGGTAAGACTATCCTGAGGAGAAAAAGTACAAGGGGCTTTCAAAACATTCGTGGAAAATGTGTATTATGAAAACATCATGCGTGGATTTCAAATTCTTTTGCACCAAAATAAACTCATGTTTTAATTCCATTTTTGGCATGAACTGTTTGAAGTCCTTTCATATCAGCAAAATTAGAACAGCAGAAATAAAGGAAGTATTTATGGATTGAAGATAAAAGAAAATAAACTGTCATGGGTAGAAGGCACATGTTAGGGGTTAGCTAGATAAGCAAAACAAACCCAAGATAAGATTAAAACCTTGAATTAAGGGAACCAGCAGTTAGCGTAATGGCAATGTTGCTGGACTCCCACGTAGTCGACAGCGGTTCACGTCCCGGACCCGGTGGCTTAAAACTCACGCCGGGCGCGTGTGCGTGCGTGCCCAAGATCCGGAGAGGAGAATGGAGGAGAAGGGATTGCGGTGTGACCATCCCCCCTGGGGGGTGATTTCTCGCTTTCTGTCTCTATGTCTCTGTCTGTCTGGCGAGCGCACGCGCCCTACAGCAAAAAAACCTCTCCAAAAAGAAAAAAAAAAAAAAAAAACCCTTTGGATTAAAATATTTTGAGTCATCAGAAAAGTCATGACATACTTGCCTTTGTTTTTCTATGCAAAAATGTGTCATGACTTTTCTGGTGACCCAACTGTATTCTATAGAAAAACACACATTTTACTCTTACATGGTTCTCACAATAAGTGTGAAATTTAGGGAGGTCACTTTTATCACATTAAAACTCAGACAGTACAGGACTATCTCAATGTAAATACAGTTTAATCCGGCGTTCAAGGCTCTCCACATTGCATACATTCTTTAGCATTATTTCTGTCAATGCAGACGCAGTTCTGCCTGACCCACAGTCTTTTCTCCCTTATCTAATATGGTTTCCTTTTTCACCAAAAGTCTCTTCTCCAAGGCTTAGCTCAAATGAATCTCCCTATGAACTCACCCTATTTTCAGCAAGTTAACAGTTATTTATTATATATTCACGTCATGGACACTGGTGTCCAATGTGAAAACTAGGGAATGGCTACCATCCCTAAGCGTGGTACCTGTCTTAAGTCCCATAATATTTCTTCATCTTCTCTTAGGAGTCTACAATCCTATCATTATAGAGATAAAGAATGCCATTACAAGAATGAAATGACTTACTCAAGGTCATCCTATTTCAGTTGGAAAGCCAGACACTCAATTCAGGGCTGCCCTGGTAAACTGAAATTACTACAATGCAATTCGCAATCTGAAGGAAATATATAAAATAAAGGAAAATGGGCTTTAAAAGGTCAGCTACTTAACTGTGTAATAATGCAGGATGTACTCAGGTAGCTATAAAGAGGACCATTCAGAAAGTGATTGAATAAATTGCTTAGTTTAAATTGGCTTCTTTTGGGATCTTTGAAAATAGAGGATGGGTTTTCCTCAATCTGAAATTATTTAACTCTGTCTATACTTACTGGTAAAGCTGTATAATTCTGACTTCAAAAGGTTCTTTCAGTTCTAAATTGATAACATGAACAGAGTAGAGAAGTTTAAACCACCTTGGGTTTCTTCATTAGTATGTGAAATTTAAGATGTTATTTTAAGATTAAGATGAAAAGGTAAATACTTTTAATTTATTTTATACATTCAATCACTATACATCACTTAGCTTGTAAAGTGAATAAACTTCACGCCAGTTCAGCTGAAGGTACTATACACATTATCATCAACAGATAATCATCCATTTCTGTGTTCAAAACACTTTTAAATGTGTCCAAAGCAGACAAATCAATAAAGTTTGATTTTTATTCAACAAAGTTTCTAAAGTGCTCCATTCCTGCAAACGGGTGTGTAAATTTCTGGCAACGTAACTCAAATTCACTTTACAATGCTATATTCTTTAAAAATAAAGGGTGATAAATTTTACAAAATATTTTTAGAGGGTAATTTCCAAGATGTCAATATTTTTGAAATCTGTGAACTTTTTCCCCCCCTTCTGGGAAACAGTAACTACAACTAGAACCTTTCCTTTTGTCCTTAGCCTCTAAGTTCCTGTTTTAAGTGGACTGATGAGAATTACCAACTGCTGCTAAATTTGGCTACTAGCGTCAGCGATAGTGAGTTTTTATTTCATTTTTAATTAACTCACACTTGCTACAGTGAAGAATAACTGGCTAGAAAATACCAACCACAGATTGGAGCAGGTGTCCTCAAATTTAGGGCATACGCATAAGTTTGTATGTATGTGTATGTATGCATGTATGAATCACATGAGTAATGAAAAAATAAACTTATGGCTGAAAATATGGAATATCTGATAAAAATTATTCTCCAGTAGCACACTGAAAAAACATGTTGAAAGAAAATGTTTCATACTAGCTATCTCTACTTCTTATATTTCAATTTTCTCTTGAGTCCATCCTAGCCAAGTTTTCATCCCATCACTCACTGCAAAAGCTTTTGTCAACCTATAGATTACGTCTACACTACTAGGTCTAATACTTAGGCATCATTTTCTTTGACCTCAGTATGCAAAGGTTAATACTTTGCCATCCTGGATCTCTCTTTTCATGTCATTTCCTGGTTTTCCTTTACCTCACTGGTTCTTTCTCTTTCACTGATCTGTTTATGTCTCACCATTGAAATTGCCACAGACTTCAGCCCTTGGACCCCCTTCCCTTCTTTTTCAATATTTCTCCATGATGTTCTAATCCAGTTTAATGGCTTTAATATATCACCTCATGCTAGCATCTTCCAAATATATACTTTGGGTCCCAAAATCTCTTTTAAACCTCAGAACTTCTACATCTAACAAGCAAGCATTCTTTCCATCATGATTAGTTAATAATGCACTACTGGGTCTCCCTTTTGCCACCTTTGTCCAGTACAGCAAAAGGAATCATACTTTTTAAATACAAGTCAAATCTTACCAATTCTCTCTCTTAACTCTTCCTCCCTAACCTTATCTTCTATCCTTTTTCACATTCTGGATGGTCATACTGTCCTTGGTATTTCTTGAACATGAACAGGTAACCTATCCTGTCTCAAAAACTTTGGACTTCTGCCTGTCTCTTCCTGGAGCATTTGAATGAGTCACTCCCTTATCTCCTTCAAGGCTACATTAAAATGTTGCTCTCTCAGTGAGGCCTTCCCCCCTTCCCCTACCATTTTGTTTAAAAATTGACCTTCCTATTTCTATGATTAGTCTATGACACTTAAAATATTGACATACTATATATATCCTCTTTTTCTATTATTAGAGACTGTGTGCACTCACCAGAAAGACAGGGAGGGAGGGAGGGAGAGAGAGAGAGAGAGAGAAAGGAAAAACACTTTCTAACGGGACATGGTCATGCTGAAATCCCTTCTCCTCCATTTCTTTATCCCACTGGGATTTGGAGCATGTGCCTGCACACACCCAGAGTGTTTTTCAAACTGCCAGGGCCAGTAATCAAACCATAGTCAGCCATACAGGATCCTGTTCCCTTAATCACTAGGCCACAGGCCAGCCTCCTTTTATTTAGTTATTTTTGTTGTTTGACTTTACCACAGGAATGTTATTCCCATGAGAGCAGGGATTTTTATCTACTGATGTATTACTAGTGCCTAGAACAGTGCTTGGTATATGGTAGAGCTTAATAAATACTTGGTGAAAGAATAAACGGATAGTAGATTCTAGAATCTATGCTTTTATGAAGAACCTGAAATTACTCTGAAGCTGGCTGGCCTGGAACTGCAATATGAAAAATACCAAACTGAAGAAAAACATCTTTCTTTTATTTCTTATGCTATAGGGCATATGAACTCACTGGAGACAGAAACAGAAAAAGTGAGACTCACCCTCCCGAATCCCACCCTATGGAAGATGGCCACATCACAGTCCCATTTCCTCCATTCTCCTCTCAGGATTTTAGGCAAGCATGCATGCCCAGTATGTTTTTCTAACTACTGGGTCTAGACTTGAACCATTCAGTTGGTCATGTGGGATCCAGCTACCTTCACCTCTATACCACTGACTGGCCTGCAAAACATCTATTGGCTAATGAATAGATGTGTGTTTTCAACCTGAATACACAATTTGACTCAGGCATACATGGAAAAGTCAGTAGACAGGGTAAGGGTGTCCATGAAACCCCTGAAATCATACACAAAACTAGAATATACAAATGTTAGAGAATTCATAGCTTTCTATAATATTTTTGAAGCAGTGATACAAAAGGGATTAATAATGTTTAATTTGGTGGCAATATCACAGATAATTTGTATTCTTTTAAAAACGTATTATTTTTTTTTACTTGCTATTATTATTATTTTATAATTTGACCAGAGAGAGACAGAGAGAGAAAGAGAAAGTGAGAAAGCAAGCCACTAGGTCTGGGACTTGAACTGTGGCTTCCCATGTGCACCGTAACCACCAGGCCACTGGCCAGCCCCAATAATTTGTATCCTTAGTCCTTCAATTTTCCCAAGTATGTTGTACAAACAACAAGGTTCTATCAAACTCCCAGGATCACTGGCATGTAGTATAATGAAAATTCTTGAAAAAATCACATATTAAACAAGCTCATTATAACAATGACTCAAATACTGAAGTATTTAAAATCCCAGATCATGTTTCTTGAAAGATTTACTCAACATTTTTATGCTTTTACTTTTTCATATTTTTCAAAGCAGCAATAATTTTATAAAACAAGCTTTACAAAGGAGAGTAAAACTGTGCCCAAAAAATCATAGCAAAATTTAATACACAGATACTTAAGTGTAACTACTCTATTTTTATTATAATATTGAAATTCACATGCCAATCAGCCAACACATTTCCAAATAAGGTATGAGCATTAACTGTTCAAAATTTAATCTACTAGGGAATGATAAAAAGTAAATTATGTTTTAAAAGATAATACAGTTTTCACCATAGTACATGAAACCCCAATATACATTTTACTCAGATTCCTCAACTATTTACATTTCTCTCTCTCTCTCTCTATATATATATATAAATAAAATGTATAAATATGTATGTATATTTTTCTGTGCTTGTTAAGAATAAGTAGGAGGGGACCAGCAGATGGAGTAAAGGCTACGTCGCTGGACTCCCATGTAGTCGACTGCAGTTCGAGTCTGGGACCCAGTGGCTTAAACTCACAATGGGTGCGTGTGCGTGTGTGCCCAAGAACCCGAGAGAATGGAGAGGGAATTGCGGCATGGCATTCCCCATGGGGGGTGATTTCTCGGCTTTCTGTCTCTCTGTCTTTTTGGCGAGCGCATGCGCCCTATAGAAAAAACCTCTCCATTTACTCTTTTACTGTGTATTTTCCAAGGTCAAGAACGATCTTATACATGATTATCAAAATCAGGAAATTTAACATTTATATACTACTGCCTAATTCACAGTCCCAATAAATTCTGTCAACTGTTCCCATGAAGTCCTCTGTAGTTATTTTTCCCTGGTATAGATCTCATCTAAAAGAAGTGCATTATTTAACTGTCATGCATTTTTTTGTCTTCAATCTGGAACAGCCTATTAATGTTTCCTGATCATTTCATTAAAAATAAAATGCCTAGCAATTCTTTCCTGATTAGTTAGGTTATGCACTTTTGGTAGAATTATCTGCACAGGGGTTTGTTTCCAGACACAGCACCCCAACCCCAAGTGGATACCTGAAACCATGAGTAGTACTGAACCCTCCATACACTACGATATACTACTTTTCCCTATCTGTACATACCCACAATAAAATTTCATTTATAAGTTAGGCATAGTAAGAGATTAACAATAACTACTATTAATATAGAATAATATATTGTAAAAAAATTATACACGTGTTCTCTTTCTCAAAATATCTTATTGTACTGTACTCATCAATTTATGGTTACCCACAAATGACTACGGACATCTAAAACCACAGAAAGCAAACAGTGGATAAGGGGGACAACTGTACCACTGAAATGATATTTGTCTTTCTCAGTTTAACTTATAATCAACATGATGTTGATTTGTCTGAATGCTGTTGGTGTTAGGTTTGATGACACGTTTAAAGAGGCATAAGACAGGTTTCTTCACTAAAGACGGATGCACTGTTTTCTTTTTTGACATTAATGAACAATTTAAAGGATATATTTAGAGACTAAAATTAATATCCTGCTCTTCATCAAACTTTCCACCTAGTACTTTTAAAACTCACTAATGATTTCCTAATTTCATTTTATTTATTAGCTAAAATTCTACCATAAAGAGTCTTTTTATTCTTCCATTACTTATTTCATTGTATTTATCAATATAGAACAATAGATTTTTATTTTTATTCAATGGATTATTGTCCATTACGATCATGCTTTGATGCTCAAATGACCGGATTTGGACAGTGAAACCCTTTTAGTTGGCTTCTGGGTCCCATAATTATGATACCATTTCCTTATTTTCTGGCACAAGAAGGTCCACTTTTAAGTGCTTTCCCTGACCCAGCCCTAGTTTCAAGCCTTTCTATGAGAATCCTAGATCCTTTTGTAGGAGAATGGTATTTGGAATTCCACATCAGGTATTACAGGTAAGTGCTCACCATGTAGTCACTGCTACTGCTTCATTATTGCTTCTAGCTTCTCTTGGTATTAAGACATAAGAGCCGTTTTTTTTTTTTTTTTTTTTTTTTTTGGATTTATCCATATCTCGCCAGACAGAGAGACAGAGAGATAGCTCAAAAGCCGTTTTTTTTTTTTTTTTTTTTTTTTTTGGTATGACTCAGTATGTATAAATATATATACTACATACACACACACATATATCTATGTTATATACATATATAGTATACATATATACTATCTATCTACCTATCTCTTTAATACATTTGAAAGTATGAATATAATTTTTCCCCTTCTAATCCAATACCACAACATAATCTAGTCTTCCCACATTGCATACTGTTCTATTTTCCTAGAAATAAAACTGTCTTCCTCAGTATATTGGGTAGTCAGAAAAGTCATGTATATTTTTCCTATGTTTTTCTACACAAAAATGCATCATGACTTTTCCTACAAACCAATATTTACTCATTTGTATGTCAGAACATAGAGTAAACAAGTATATAGAACTGCCATTCCGTATCATGATAAACCACACTATATACAACAGTTCAATTTTTAATACTGTCTGCAATAAATTTATGTACATTGAGATGGATAAATCTTTTTTTTTTTTTTTTTTGAAAGTGTTTATAGGGCATATGTGCTCACCAGGAAGACAGAGAGACAGAAAGCAAGAAATCACCCCCCCCCAGGGGGGATGGTCACGCCTAAATCCCTTCTCCTCCATTCTCCTCTTGGGTTCTTGGGCACACACACACACGCGCCTGGCATGAGTTTAAGCCACTGGGTCCAGGACTCGAACCACGGTTGACTACACAGGAGTCTAGTGACACAGCTCTTACGCTAACTGCTGGTTCCGAGATGGATAAATCTTAAATGTAACATTTGATGTTTTGACAAATATTTATATATATATGTGCATGTACATACACATGTATACCTTTGTAAACCATACCCCTATCAATATATAACATTTCTAGGTCCCTAGAGAGTTCATTTATATACCAATCTAGATCAATTTCCTGCACACAGAAACAAAAAATCCATTTTTTCACTAGAATAAACTTGTTTACTGCAATATTTTATTTGAAGAGGATCTTGAAGAGAATCACACAGTTTTTATTCTTTTGACTCTTCTTTTACTCAACCTAACACTTTTAAAGTTTATACACATTATACTATATACCAGTAATCAGTTTCTTTTTATGTTTAACACAATTTATCAATTTCCCTGATGGTTGACATCTGGGATGTTTCCAGCTTTGGACTAATGTGAATAAACTTCCTATGAACACTCTTGAAGAAGTCTTTTTCTGGACTTATATTTTCATTTCTCTTGGATAAATACCAGAATAGGAATCACTGGGTAAAAGGGTAGAAATATGTTTAACTTTGTAAAAATCTGCCAAATCATTTCTCAAAGTGCTTATAACATTCAACAAATTTCCACCAAGTAATGTATGAAAGCTCTTTTTTTTTCATTCTAGACATTTGATGTGTGCAGTCCTTATATTCACTTTAATTTTACTGATTTTTAAAAATTGCTAGAGGGCACATGTGTTCATCAGAGGGAATGGGGAGAGAAAGAGACAGAGAGGGAGGGAGAGGGAAAAGTGGGAGACAAAAAGCACCCATTATAATGTGGTGTGGTCACATCACAATCCTTTTTCACCATTCCTCCTTCCAGTGAAGATTTTGGGCTCACATGCCCGATGTGTTTTCCAAACAGCCAGGGCCAGGATCTGAATTGCAATCAGCTACATAGGCTCTCACGTCCTTAAATTCTGTTACAGAACTGGCCCTAATTTTATTGATTTTTAATGCTACTTATTTATTAATGACTAAGAATGAGCATTAAAATCTCTAATTACAATTATAAACTTTTCTATTATTTCTGTCTTGTTTTTGTTTTGTATAGTTTGGACCTCTTATAACTAGGTGTATAGACAATTATAACCACAGTGTCTTTTTAATGACTAACCCATTTTGCCTCTCACAATTCATCATAGTCTTATTTTATCTAACAATACTATGGCCATAGGATTTTGTATATTTAAGGTCTGCACTGAGTGTCTTTTTCCACTTTTTTTTTTTCTTTTTTAAAAGATTTTTGCTGTAGGGGGCATACACTTGCTGGAGAAACAGAAAGGGAGAAATCATCCTCTAGGAGGGTTGGCCACGCTGGACTCCCTTCTGTTCCATTCTCCTCTAAGGATTTTGCATGCACACGTGCCTGGTGTGAGTTTTAACCACTGGGTTCGGGACTCGAACCACAGTTGACTACATGGGAGTTATGATGTAACCACTACACCATCTGCTGGTCCCTCCATATATTCATTTTTAAAATACCAGTCCTTGTAGTTAAAAGAGTGTCTTGTATAAATGGCAAACAGTTAAGGCTTGCTTCTGTGCATGGTCTGAAAATCTTTACTTTCAAACTGGAATATCAGTTCACTTACATTTATGGTATGTACTGGAATTTAGCCTGAAATTTACATTTACATAGCCGGAAATCTGCATTTACACCTGCAATTTGTTATTTGTTTTGTATTAGTCCCATCTGTTTTTGTTTTCCTCTTCTCCTTCCTAACATTTTTTGGGTTTATCATATCCAAATTATATATATACGTATAGTTAAAATAATACTTACTTAGTCAAATATCTTCTAAAGAAAAAAAAGTGCCAGCATCTGTATATATAGTCTTATACATTTAACTATATTACTATGTCATGTGTTCTTCATTCCTTCCTATAAATCTAAGTTTCTATTTCCTATAATTTTCTTTCAGCTAAAAAAAACTTTTTAGCACTTTTTTAGGTCTTCAGATCTTTAGTGTAGATCTGCTAGCAATGAATTGTTTTGCCTGGAAATGTCTTCTATTTGTATCATTTGTTCAAGCAAATGCTATATATAGAATTCTGAGTTGACGGGGGGGGGGGGGGGGGAGTGCTTTTTCTTACTGCACTTTATGTTATTTCATCATCTCTGTCTCTACTTTTTCTTTATTTTTTTTCCCTTTTTTGGAGAGGTTTTTGCTATAGGGTGTGTGAACTTGTAAGAAAGACAGGGAGAGACAGAAAGTGAGAAATCACCCACCAGGAGGGGATGGCCACACTGCAATCCCTTCTCCTCCATTCTCCTCTCGGGATCCTGGGCATGCATGCACACGTGCCCTGTGTGAGTTTAAGCCACCAGGTCTGGGACTTGAATCGCAGTTCACTATGTGGGAGTCCAGCAACATAGCCATTATGCTAACTGCTGATCCCTTTACTTTTTCTAAAAATGAAGTCAGGCCACAGGTGGTATGGTGGCTAAGGCGTTGGACTTCCACATGGTCAACCACGGTTTGACTTTTGGATCTGGTGGCTTGCTTTCTCACTTTCTTTCTCTCTGTCTCTGGTCAAATTAATAATTACAAATAAAATGAAATAATTCTTTTTAAAAAAGTGCTTCGAAGCACTGTTATTCTGTGTGTAACATGTTAGTTTACCAAGACTACTTTTTTCAAAATTTTTTCCCTGTTGTCACTGAACTTTAGTGCTTGAACTATGACATTCTTAGGTGTGACTTTCTTCATATTTTCCCTTATTTGGGTCTCAATGAGTTTTTTGAATCAGCAAGGTATATCTTCACCAATTCTGGAAAATCTGCCATTATGTTTTTTCAAATATCTTTTAAAATTAATTTTATTTCTACTCTTCTTTTGGGACTCCAAAAGCTCACCTCGAACTTCCAAATACAGCCGTGATAATATACAATGCCTATGAATTTCCAAATAAGCACACCTAAATATAAATATATAAGATTGATCAGTTTAGGTTTCTATTAAAATTTTCATGTATTTTCTGACCTCCTCTTGCAGTACAAAGGATATTATTAAAATAAGGCTTATTTATTATTATATGCTAGAGTTATGCTTCACATTTGAGTTATACGTTGAAATTAGCAACAGATACCGATTAATTTAGCAGTCAGATTAGGCTACTTTGAAGGTCAAACATATTCAAATACCAGTAATTTCATATATTTTATATCTTTTTTGTTTTTTTTAGTAGAAAAAGTACCATATTTTCTTGAATCCAATATTATTCTCTAAATTCTTTTCTTTTTTTTTTTTTTTGGAGAAGTTTTTGCTATAGGGCTCGTGTGCTCACCGGAAAGACAGAGACACAGAGATATAGAAAGCAAGAAATCACCCCCCGGGGGGATGGCCACGCTGCAATCCCTTCTCCTCCATTCTCCTCTCCGGATCTTGGGCATGCATGAACACATGTCTGGCGTGAGTTTAAATCACAATCCCTTCTCCTCCATTCTCCTCTCAGGATCTTGGCCATGCATGCACACGTGCTCGGTGTGAGTTTAAGTCGCCGGGTCCGGGACTCAAACCGGGGTCAGCTACATGGGAGTTCAGTTACATAGCCATTAGGCTAACTGCTGGTCCCAATTCTCTAATTTCTTTTAAAAATTTCAACTCAGGTTTTTATCTTATACTCTGATTCACAAAAACTTCCTAATAGGTCTCAACCTATCCTTCACAATATTGCTAAAGTCTCTCCAGCAACTAATAAGAGCAAGTGTCAAATTTTTTAAAGCACTTATCACATGCTAGGTACACTTTGCTAAAAGCTTTATGTGGATTTCTCATTTGATTCCCAGAACAACTTGACAAAGTAGGTATTAATAATTTTCTTCATTTTTACATAGGTTAAGTAATGTACCCAAAGTCATGCACTTAAAAAAATGGCATAATGGAATTTAGAAGCCAATATTTGCATTTATAACTTCCTTATGTTAACACCACAAGCAAAAATAAAACCATTTGCTCAAAATTAATTGATTAATTCTAAGACACTGTTCCTGGTAAATATTACACAGAAGAAAATACAAGACATATGGAATTTCTATTCTAATAAGGAAGACATCACCTCTCTCATATTTATTATTATAATAATTACTAAAAATGAGACTTTCAGGACAGAGAGCATGAAAAACTAAGATAAGGTTTATGTACAGAACACATATTTTTGTAATTAAATGAATTCTTGCTTTATAAAACAAGCAAAATAAATGTCAGCAAGTAGGTTAGTGACTCCACACCTAAACCTCAGACACTGATTCCAAGAGAACTTCAGGAATGCTAAAAGTTTATATGACAGCAAATTCATTGAAATACTGAGACATAGCTAAAGAGTTAAATACAATACCTAAAACAGAGATAGGAAAGTTGAAGAACATAGTGTGGCAAAAAAAAGCTGAAGATGAAAGAAAATATAGACTATTTAGTTTTGTATAACTATGAGTAATGACTTAAAACTAGAAGGGAAAAAATATCAGGAAATGAACCAAAAAAAAAAATGCTATGAGTAAAGGAGATCTATTACATTTTAGAAAAGCTATGAAAGAAGTTCTGTGTAAACAGGTCTGAAGATTATTTACACCTACAGACAGAAAAAGAAAAAGCTAACTACTGCAACATATGAAATACTGACTAAGCAGCCACATGCTTTCTTCGATATCTTACTCAGGGTGCAAATTTATACTTAATGCCAAAAAAAGGAATAAGAGTAGAATGAAACAAAGGCTTCCTTTCAATTATGCACAGTATAATTTCTTCCAAAATATAATACTATATACAAAAATGAAGTGAATACATTCATAGTGAACAGTCATTTTAAGACTCTAAAGTCACGGGGGAGCATGTGTGCGTGCATGCCCAAAATCCCAGGAAGAGAATGGACAAGAGGCTTCAGTGTGGCCATCCTCTCTGGGCAGTGATTTCTCACTTTCTCTCTATCTCTTGTGAGCGTACATGCACTATGGCAAAAAAAAAAAAAAAAAAAAAATTTATTTTTAAATATCTCCATCTTGATTATAAAGTTAATAAAATTAAGGTAACTTAGAAATTTACAAGTAAAAAGTATAGAACAATTATAATGAGGTTCCCCTTCCTCGTTTAGACTTTAGTATTTCTCAAACAGCTTTCTTAGTGGAAAAGTTTCAGCCTTGTTACAAAGCTACAGAATATCACGCAGTAGTATAATAACACTGCATTTCCCTTATAAATGAACAAATAGGCTTTAACAAGTCCTGAATGAAATACCCATAAAAGGAGGATATTATTTTAAAAAAAATGTATCTACCTGAAATCCTTAAAACTCATTCTTGTCCCACTTTTCTGTTTCCTGCTTTTTGTCTCTGCTAGTATTTTCAAAGTACAGGATGAAACTAAAGTGAAAAGGAGGGAATGAGTTAAAACTGCTAAATATTTTGAATAACCACCTCATGTCCTCGGTTTTTAAAATCAACTCATCTTTTTTTTTACAGATTTTTTAAAAGAATTTATTCAATTTTGTTTATTCATTCATTTATTTTAATTTGACCAGAGAGAGAGACAGAGAGAGAGCAGAGGGAAAGTAAGCTGCCAGATACGGGACTCGAACAGTGATCGGCCATGTTGGAGTGTCCAGTGCCTTAACCACCATGCCACCTGCTGGCCCCCAAATCATCTCATCTTTTAAGATTTCTATAATACTAAATGTTCCAAGAGCTTGTGTCTTGTTTTATACAAATAATATCTAAGTCATAAGTAAACACAATCCTTAGATTTTCTTGAATAATGAAGACCTGTGAGAAACAACTTAAACTACTACTTTGTTTACCTGTGTTTGTAAGAGCTGATAAAATTGGGATCAGCAGATGGCCTAATGGTTATGTCGTTGGACTCCCTCATGGCTGACCATGGTTTGCGTTCCGGACTTGGTGGTTTGAAACTCATGCCGAGTGTGTGTGCACTTGTGACCAAAATCCTGAGAGGAGAAGGGACTGCGGTGTAGCCATGCCCTCTGAGGTATTTTCTCGATTTCTGTTTCTCTGCCAAGTGTACATGCCCTACAGCAAAAAAACTCTCAAAAAAAAAAAAAAAAAAAAAAAGGGAGAAGAGCTGCTAAAATTATGGGTAGGGTATATTCCTTCCTATTCCACCAAACTGAAACATTATTTAAAATTATTAACACTTGGGGGCCAGCAGATAGCATAGTGGTTACGTTGCTAGACTCCCACATGGTTGACCGTGGTTCGAATCTCAGACCTGCTGACTTGAAAATCATACTGGCTGCGTGTGTGTGTGTGTGTGTGTGTGTGTGTGTGTGTGTGTGTGTGCCAAAGATCCCAGGAGGAGAAGGTATTGTGGCATGTCTGTCCCCCCGGGGGCGATTTCTCCCTTTCTCTCTCACTGGCAAGTGCAGGGGCAGCCCTTTGGCAAAAACCTCTAAAATAAAACTTAACACTTTAAACTATCATTTTTGTAAACCTAGATCTCAGTAACGGTAATGAGAACTCCATATCTAGAAATAAATAATGATGGAAAAACAACACTGGAAAGAAAATGAATTTGAGACAAAGCTGATCGATTTGATTGATCTGAGAGATATATAATGGAGTATGGACAATATTAACAACAATTTCTTTTCTTTGCTGGCTGACTTTACACATTAACTAAGCTTAGTTTGTGGCAAAAAAATTAGTTCACTCATCATGTAAAGTAACATTCCTACAGCATTATGGATATAAGAGAAGTCAGTAAAGTGTGTCCGTAATTTGTAAATTTTTATATACAAGACTTTCAGTCAAAGTACACATTTTGTAAGCTACAGCATACTTAAGTTAGTAAAAAGTACCTATATAAGTACATATTAACTATGCACATACACATTTCTTAACCTAAATATGCAGAATTTACCTAAAGGCCCAAGAAGGAACCTCAGCCCAATCATCTAACTACTGAGACTTCCCTTTCCATTCTGGCCTTAGAATATTTCATTTCTTCTTTCCATACCATTCCAGTCCTCTAGAGCTACTCGGAATCTTTTATCCACCAACAAACTTGTCATTTCCTACTTTATTCTGGTGCCAGTGCAAGGCAAAGGAGAGCTTAAAGTAGCAGATTGGGTAGTTAAGATGGGAGAAAAAAATGTTGCCAACATTTTGAGAAAATGCCCCTTACACCCTTTGTATTCTTAAGTAACCCCAGTATCTGAACAAGTCCTAACCTACCACCCCCAAACTTTAAGCCTTCTCAATAGCCTAAGTTTAGAGTCTTTGCCCTATTAACTATATTCAATAACTAAGGAAGATGCTCTTTGTTAACGGTACCTAAAAGGAAGCCTAGATTTCTCTCCTGAAAAACAGATGAATCATACTATTCATGGGTGTGCTGGTATTATATCCTATGTGCAAAGAATCTGTCACTTAAGACTTCTAGAAATCAAGTTCTTTTTCCTATTGTTTTGACCTATTATCTGGGTTCCTCCATTTCTAGCACTTAAACTTCAAAGGACTGTGTTCTTCTGAGTTGATGGCAAAGGTAATTTCCCTAAGTAAAGAGAACTAAGAGAGTGCAAGAAGAGAGGAAGCATCTAACATACTGATCTGTGACTTCACCTTATCATGATCTCCTCTGGTTCCATGAATTTCTATGGCCAATTCTATGTCTGTTACTTTATTAACAACTTCTTTGTCTTATATTTTAAATATAGGTGCTTACCAAACAAGTTTATTGAGTCATCCTCATTTTAAAACTAGCCACTTTACTTGAAGAAGTCTATCCAAGCTCATAACTGAGTTGTTCTTTCTACTTGGCTGGTTTCTTGTCATTTCCAAGAATCTTTTGGTGATTTCTTTTTGTATGCCATACCTGTACCTTAAATTTTTAAGATCTGCATCTGAAAATACTACACTTTTCTTAAATCAAAAACAACCTACCACGTATGATTCTCCACCTCCTACCCAAGATCCCAAGCAGCTTATAAATCACCACTCTAGTTCATTCTATAGGTTCTTTTCATACAAAGGCATCCAAGCATAGTTCTTTATAAATATTCCACTAATCAGAGCTTGCTGGCCATCTATCATTTGTCTGATGTGGCATGTGACTTACTTTTCTAATCTGAATTCTCACTCTTGTTCTTTACTCACCTGGCACAAAACTACTCAGTTCTGCACAATGTCCTATCTACTGCATTTTATCTCTGTATCCCCAGGTTACCTGAACATAGTGCCTCATATTACTAAAAGAGTAAGAAGAAATCCCGATCAATAATGACAGTAGGAAGGGAGCGAAACACAGTGGATCCTTAAGAACTTCAGTTTACAGAAAGGTGATATCCATTGCAGGTTTTCACACTTCAGATGCCAGTTCTCTTACACCGTACTCTGCCTCAAGAAGACCTAAGAGCATTCATTTTCAATAGGCATTGTTGCCCTATATCTTAGAGCATGTTCTAAAAACATCTAGGGTTGTTTTAGTTATCCTAATGATTAATGAATGCTACTGGCATTGTGTGGGCAAAGGCCAGGAATCCTGATGTTGTGAAATACAAAGACAGTCATATCCAGCTATAAAAATGATCTCTTATTACCACAACTTTGAAATGTCCTGCACAATTTTCATTCTGGCAAGACCTCTGCTTATAATTAAGCCTAGAGCTTAACTTTATTTTCCATATAAAGAAAAATAATTTTTTTACAGTTTTGACATACGGTCTTTTATAACAATGTAAATACCTCACATGTAGATTGTACTTTCTTTTGTTTGGAACTTTACTAAGAGCTGCTTATCATTAAAAAAACTGTCCTATAATGAAAAAAGAAGGTTCTCCTAGTATTCAAATCACCAATAAAACACCTCATTATCAGTCTCATTTCTAGCTCTCATCCTCTTACAGAATAATATCTCCCCCTTTGGAAAACAAATTTGACATGCCAATGACAGTCTACTATAGTGAAAACAACAAAGTAGTCTGTCACTTAGTCTCAATTTGCTCATTATCAAAGGATTATATACTTTGCTTATAGTCATTATGACAATCAAATTGATAAAATGTATATGATGTACCTTATAAAACACCAAGTCCAGGGACCAGCAGATAACATAATGGTTACATCACTGGACTCACACATAGTTGACCATGGTTCAAATCCTAGACCTGGTGGCTTAAAACTCATGCATGCATGTGTGCATGCATGCATGTGTGCATGCATGCCGAAAATCCTGAGAGGATGGAGAAAGGACTGCAGTGTGGCTATCCCCCCGGAGGTGATTTCTCGCTTTCTGTCTCTCTTGTTTCTGTCTCTTTCGTGAGAGCACATGCCCTATAGCAAAAATCTCTATCTCTCTCTCAAAAAAAAAAAAACAAAATGCCAAACAATTTGCACTGTACAATAGAAACAAATCATATATCAGTACAATAATACTAATAACTGGAAATGAAATAGAAAAAAAAGAACTAAACAGTATCTGTTTATGAGGTAACAACTTAGAAACTTAAGAGCATAGACTATTATTAATATATAAACACTTAACTTACTATAAAAAATAAAATATTAAAAATAATTTTATAGGCTAGCAGGTGGCACAGTGGTTAAGGGGCTGGACTCTCACATGATTGATTGAGTTTTGAGTCCTGAACCCAGTGGCTTTAAACTCCTGCCAGGTGCATGTGCATGCGTGCCCAAGATCCTGAGATGAGAATGGAGGAAAGGGGATTGTGATGTGGCCATCTCCATGGGGGGGTGATTTCTCTCTCTGTGTGTTTCTTCAGTGAGTGCATGTGCCCTATAGCAAAAATCTCAAAAAAAATCTTCTTGTTTCTGTTTATTTATTTATTTATTTTTAAATTCCCAGAGGGAACATATGCTTGCCAGAGAAAGAGAGACAAAGAGGGAAAAAGCAGCCCCCAATGCATGCTTGGACCACTCCAATCTCTTCTCCTTCATTGCTCCAGCCTGCACACACAAATGTCCAACACGTAACTTGCTTTCAAGCCACCAGGGCAGGGACTCAAACTGCAACTGGCCATGTCTGATGCAGTTCCCTGAACCACTAGGCAACAAGGCTGGCCTTCTTTTTACCTTTATTATGAGGCTACTAAAGAATTAAAAGTAACATTTTTTGATTGCCTGGTATTTCTGAGGGATATGCTGCTCAAATTAAACAATGTAATAACAAACTGATAAATAGTAGCATTATTGGTTTTCTTTTAATGAGACAATAAAGAATGTATACTCACTTCATCAGTGAGTTCTCCAAATACTGTTATGACATCTATTAAAAGACTTGCAGTATAGAAGGACTTGATCATGTTTCTGGAAGAGAAAAGAAAGCTGGTCTAGTATAAATGAAAAACATTAAACTATGTATTAGTCATGCAAGTATAAGGAAAAATACTCGAGTATTTATAAAAGCACTCTGAAATTAATGTTGTAAATAATACTAGATTCTAAGAATACAATCCTTTTTTAATCTGTTATTAAGAAAAAGTACCCATACTTCAAATAAATTTGCTACGGCAAGGTTTGATGATATGTTTTGATTTCGGAAAATATATTATCTTAATCCATAACAAACATAATTCATTTCTCTGTACTTACACGTTATTATAAAATGACAATCATCTGAGCTGGCTGAAGTGGATTATTTCTAAAATCAACATCACTGGGCCTGGCTATAATTCTGTCTAAATTAACTTTAAGATTTTACTAAATGTTAAAGAATGGCTAATTTAGGGTATATTTAGTGAGAAAATAAATTTGCCCTCTTTATGCTATTTTTCATCAAAAGAAAAGACCCTATTTGTAACCTGAATTTATTCTGAGATTCTACAATTAGAAAAATAATTCCAAATTATTAATTAGAAAACTAGAAAGTATTCAATAGAAAACTAGATATATAGTAACCAAGCTTATAAAATAATTTTTGTTTTCCTTTCTTTACTTACTTATGAAATCGCCCAGCACGATCTTCATTGTCTGCATACAAAAACATTTTCAATGCATAATTTTCCAAATGGGCACAACCAACTATTTCTTGAGTAATAGCTTCGTTATCACCCAACTGTTTCTTAAGCTAAAATAAAATAGTACACAAAGGTTATGATTTGGATTCTCAGAGTGTCTGCTTAAATACAAAGAATCCTAATAATAATTTAAAGTAAATTACACTCATTTTGATAAAAAAAAAAACTATCAATGAAATCTTGCAGAAAGAAAGTTGTTCTGCCTCAGACAAATGTACTTAAAACAAAATTCAATGATTACAACACCTTTTTTTTTTTTGGAGAGGTTTTTGCTATAGGGCACGTGCACTTGCCAGATAGAGACAGACAGAGAGATAGAGAGTGAGAAATCACCCCCCCCCGGGGGATGGCCATGCCGCAATCCCTTCTCCTCCATTCTCCTCTCGGGATCCTGGGCACGCATGCACACGCGCCTGGTGTGAGTTTAAGCCACCGGGTCCAGGACTGGAACCACGGTCGACTACGTGGGAGTCCAGTGACATAGCCATTATGCTAACTGCTGGTCCCAATGATTACAACACTTTTAAGGAAACACATTTATGATACTGTGAAAGTATAATTTAGGTCTAGTAATCAAAATAAGCAAGAATAAAAAGACATCAGTATCTATGTGAAGTATTAGAAACATATTTCATAATGATGCTGCATTATCTAATATATCATCGCTTTCCCTAAAAATGAAATAACAAAATTACTTCCTAGGCATACATAAGTTAAAATTTTATTTTGTCCCCAATTTAAATTCTTCTATCAAATATGTATTTTTAAAAATTCTAAAAGGAGGGTCCAGCAGGTGGCGTAGTGGTTAAGGCATTGGACTCCCATGTGGTCAACAGCAGTTTGAGGACCCATCCTGAGAGCTGAAAATTTACATCAGACATGTGTTCCCAAAATCCCAACAAAACCATGGAGGAGAAGAAAGTGCAGTGTGGCCATTCCCCCAGGGGGTGACTTCTCACTTCCTCTCTCCAGTGAGTGCATGCCCCCTATGGCAAATCTCTAAAAAACAAACAAAAAGTACTAAACGGATCAGCCTTAGAGCATATTGTTTTAAAAAAGAGGTCTGGGACCAGCAGTTAGTGTAAAAAAAAAAAAAAGAGGTCTAATTTTAAGGAGGTATAAGATGAAAAACTCAACTGGACTATGGAAGCTTCTTAAGTTTAGACAAACGTGTTCCTCAACCCAACACAAATGGTATCTCTACTAATTTTCAGTCTGTATGCCCCATTCCTTCACAAACTGTTTAAAAATTTCCTTTTAAAGATCTGCTAGTGTAAAAATTAAATAAAAATAAACCTCAGGATTTTTCATAAAATCAATAAAGTAAATATTAAGGTCCAGGAGATTTAAGGAAATTTTGGTTATACTTATTTTGAACAACAACAGAAACACAACAAAAAACCCCCAACTCGCATACAACACTGATTTACTATATCCAGGCCTAAAATACTTTTTATTTTTTGAGAGAGATTTTTGCTGGAGTGTATGCGCTTGCCAGAGAGACAGAAAGAGACAGAGAGACAGAAAGAGACAGAGAGACAGAAAGCAAGAAATCGTGCCCCAGGAGGCATGGCCATGCTGCAATCCCTCCTTCAAACTCCTCTCGAAATTTTGGGCATGCATGCACAGACACCTGGCCTGAATTCTTTTTCTGGGACTCAAAGCGCAGTCGACAATGTGGGAGTTTGGTGACATAAGGATTATGCCATCTGCTGGTTCCACGCTAAAATAATTTGTAAAGGCAGATTTAATTCCAGGAAAAAAATCTTAATATGCTCAATTTCAACAGGAATTACTTAGCCACAGAAACACAATGTACTAGAAGTTTTAAAACCGTAACACCAACATTATAGTACAAATATTATACAGCATTGTGCCCTCACAGTGGAGTGGACATCCTACTTATTCTTTGATTTAGTTAATAATAAACTCTTCATGTGTCCCTTTTTAAGTCTGACTTTATACTTTAATAAAAAGAACTGTTTGAGTTTCATTTTATACAAAAGTTATTATAGCCTAGCCATTACTGTTATGCTGTGAAATTAATAACGAGATATATTATGCACAGAATGCCCCTTAGAACTGGATCAGACAGGCTGTAGGAGCACCTGAAAGCCCCCAGCAGCGCCCCAAACCCACCTTGGGTGGTTAACAGCAGACGGTAGGAGTTACTGATCAGTGGGCCAGACACCAAGTTGGAGAGAATACTCTCACGCAGGTTGTTTAATACAACCAGGTAGGGAAATGGTGTTTTAGCACAGGCTTTTAACTAATTTTCCAAAAATAAGAAAAATGAACAAAAATAATATAAAAAAAGTCTGGGCTAACTAGTGTAAATGATTTTGGTATTTAGTAATGTCTAAATTTTGCTTCTCTAGGCAAAATAAGGCAACTGATTGAACAAGTTTCTAATTCTTCTGATCAGGAATATAACTAAATAAGCAAATACTAGATTGTTGGAAAAATCATGATGTATTTTTTCTATACAAAAACACACGATGACTTTTCTGACAACCCAACAGAAAGTAAGCCTCAGCCATTAATGTGACAACCTTAGATGAGATGAATGAGTACGCCTTGATTTTGTTCAGAGAAAGTCATAGTGCAAAGCCCTGATTACTACGTGAGAACGCTATGTGACACTGACTTCTTTATGCACCAACACCTAATCCAACCTGTTTAATTTCCCCTCAAGAGGAACCTCTACAATGACCTGTGAGTTACACTAGATTCAAGAGGGTGACTCATTCGTCACATTCACATTTCTGCAAGAGAGGAAGATGCCTGTTCCTAAGAGAATCTTGTCCTGGGACCAAAAGAAGAGAAGATAAACAATGTGTATCAATTCTTTCACTGTCCCTTTCATGAAATAGTACAATTTGGGACCAGCAGTTGGCGTAATGGCTATGTCGCTGGACTCCCCATGTAGCTGATTGTGGTTTAAGACCTGGACAGGTGGCTTAAACTCACGCCAGGTTCGTATGTGTGCATGCCCAAGATCCCGAGAGGAGAATGGAGGAGAAGAGATTGTGGTGTGCCCCTCCACCCCCACCCCCCCCCCGCCGGGGGGTGATTTCCGCTTTCTGTCTCTTTGTCTCTCTGTCTTACTGGTAAGCTCACACACCCTATAGCAAAAACCTCTCCCCCCCAAAAAGTACATTTTAATTATTAGAGCCATTTAAGAACTCTCAAATTAATCACCCACATGACTGTGTGAGGAAAGGTCAGAAAAGGTTCATAATGCATAAAAGGATGAGTCAAAAACCATCTATAATAACATGGAACATGATGCAATAGGCAAAAGTATTTTAACCTACTTGAATTTATACTTACAAATCCTCTGGCAGTATGGTGCAAATAAAAACAAAATGTGTTTAGTTTTCTCCTATTTGATATTGCTGGTTGCCACTAAGGGACAAGAACTAAAATGCCAATGTATACACACAAATGAAATAAAATAGAATTCTGTACAATCAGAAAATAAATGATCAATGTTTAACTTACAGCTTCTAACTGATCCATTAACTTTGATAAAAATTTACGACATTCAGGAGTTTTACTATCAATCTTCATTCCAGTCTGCATTGCATATAAACGACCTACAAGGAAAAGAGATGTAATTTCATTTTCGAACATTCTTTTTTGTTTAAAATATGTTTCAGCTAAAAAGTAATTTGAAATTTAAGAAAAATTTAAAAACTTAGATTTACTATGAACTTCTTTTATAAAGAACACAAAAATATTACTGAAGTACATAGATTCGCAATGGTAACATTTTTTTTTTACATAGATGTGCGTTCTTTCTTGGCATTACTGTCATTATTATTATCAGAATTACTCATTTAATTTATTATTATCTTTCAATTTGCTACAGGGAACACACACACACCATAGATAAAGAGAGGTAAAGCAAGAAAGCAAGTCCCCAGACCCAGGACAAGACCCATGGTTGACCATGTGAGGAGAGTCCAGTGCCTCAATCACCATGCCACCTGTGGACCCCTTAATTATTATTCTTTTATTATTATTATTATTATTATTATTATTTAAATGACAGTTCCTAACCTGTCAAAGAGACCTGCAATTCAACTGGTAAGTAAGAGCAATCAGAAAAATAAGCACACATAGAAGAATTGTCAGGACAAGTGATACTGGTAAGTACACAATGTGGCTGGGAATAAGATTTGAACTGACGTTTACAGAGGGAACTGTTTTAGTCACTTTTCCGAAGATATGATCATATGATTTTTACCTTCCTATGTATTATCTTTAAAAATTGATATCTACTCTCTAAATAAATATACTTTCTCTTGAAAAACATAATAAAAACATTTATGGTGTGTACATATTCCATCTGTAATCTACTTACATTCCACAATATGTCTTGGTGATCTATGCAGGGCTAGCATTTCATAGTGTGAATACATCACTGTAACATTTAGGTTGTTCTCACATTTTCATTACAGATGTACTACCATACCTCCCTGTGCTCACATGTAAAAGTAACCTGGGGTAGAATTCCTGGGGCACAATATATGCACCTTTTTCATTTTTGAGAGCTATTTTTAAAATGAATTCCAAAACAGAGAATTGTCATCCAGTTATATCCGCAACATATGCAAACATACATTTCCCCAAACTCAAAAAAACTGCTATTATTAAGCCTAAGTTTCTGTCAATTTGAGAATTGAAAGTGGTATTTCACCATTTGATTTTGCATTTTCTTGACTACTAAAAAGGTACTAAATATTTACTAGATATTCTCCTTTATGAATTAGAAGTAGCTATAAAACTAAAAGGAAAAAAAAAAAAACAACAAACCCTGCCAAATTGGCTTGCTTAACAAATGGACTCATGGCAATTCTTTATACAGTATGAAATAAGGTTATAAGCCCCCCACCAAATGGAATCTTGTACACACTATCCTCCCTCCTTGCTTTACTTTTCTCTCAGCACACATCTCTTATTTATTCACCCTCTGCCTCTACCCAAACTAGAATTTAAACTCCATAATGATGGGGACTTCTGTCTATTTGACTTGCTGATGTATCCCTGGCATCCAAGATAGCACTTGGCCTTCAATAAACATTGCATGAATAAATACATGAATGAAAGAATAGTTCATTCTGTCTCTATGATTTAAATGTCACTTCTATAATTTATTATCATATATTAAGTTTTCATGGAACAATAGGACCAGTTCTGTATATTTGTCTATCCTGCTGTGTTAGTTTACTAGTCTATTACTGTTTTATTTACCAGAACTTTATTTACAGGGCTTGGTACCTGCTGCTACTCTCAGGAGTTCCAAGTCAATTATAACTACCTGACAAAATCTTCTTAAAAAAATGTCCCCCCTGGGACACTCACTCTCTCTGGACAGTACACATACTCTATTGTAAAAATCTCTCTCTAAAAAAAAGGTAGCATTCACATAGTTACCTATTTATTATATCTATGTATTTTTAATAGTGTTATTTGAACATACTTTTAAATGCTTAGGCTTTTAATCTGTGACCTCATCTTACAGATCTTGAAGTTTATTTTATCAATGTATTTACTTCCACAAATTTAAGGGTCTATCCATCCAGGTATTAACAGAAGAAAGAAATGGAGTTCCAAATGTGTCATATAGACTTACACTGCCAAGCAGTATAGAAGCATGGCTTTTTAAAAAAATATTTAACTTTATGTATTTATTTATTTAAATTTGACTAGAGAGAGAGAGAGAGAGAGAGAGAGAGAGAGAGAGAGAAAGCCGCCGGGTCTGGGATCCAAACTGTGGTTAGCTATATGGGAGTCCATGCCACCTGCTGGCCCCAGCATGGTGTGTTCAGGAAGATCCAGGATGCAAAGGATGCAAACCCAGAGCCTTCCCACAAGGTCTTCAGAATCCCATATCAGTGTCCCAAATGCCTGCACAACGATGGCTGGGCCACATTTCTTTTTAAAAAAAGTCTACCACATGAACTCTACAGATAATATATTGGCTGCAAATATTATGCCCAGTATTTAAATGTTTTGATATTGTTTTAAAGTACAGAGGTGTATGTTGTTCACATATTCTGTACTACCATTTATGACCTTCCCCCCACCCCCATCAACTCTAAGCTTAGAAACTTCATTTATCTCCAGAAGCTTGTTATTCTATGATTTTTATAGTTTTTCCTATGGTTTAATTTTTCAAATTTAACTTAAAAAATTTTGTCAGAGCGTGTGTATGCTTGCCAGAGAGAGAGTGAGAGAGCAAAAGTGAGAGAGAAGGAGGGACAGGGAGAGAGAGAAAGCAACCCCCAATGGAGCTCAGTCAGACTGTAATCCCTTCTTCATTTCGCCATCATGTCAATATTTTGGGCACCAATGCACACACACCTGGCATGATCTTCAAGCTACCACGGGTGGGATTCAAACTGTACCAATGGCCATGTGGGATCCAGCTCTGTTAACCACTAGGCAATGGGGTCAACTTTCAAGTTTCACTTTATTCGAATTTCAATTTCCCAAGCTACTGCTTCAAAATCAATAAATAATCTTTTCTTTCTCTAATGGCTAGTGGGTCATTCTTCTATATTTTCACATTATATACTTTCTGGTTTTGTGACTTTGCTAAAATCTGAGATCAAACATCATGTCCTTACACAATATTATCTATACATGATCATATGCTTTTTCTTCCACCAAAATCTAATCTTACTATGTCTTAACTGTATGGCCAACATTTCCTAAAGACTATTTCTGATGGGACCAGCAGATGGCATAATTGGTTACATTACTGGATTCCCATGCAGTCAACCATGGTTTGAGTCTTGGGCCCAGTGGCTTAAAACTCATATTGGGCACATATGTGTGCAAGCCAAAAATCCAAGAAAAGAATGAAGAAGGGACTGAAGCATGGCCATCCCTCCTAGGGGGTAATTTCTTGTTTTCTGTCTCTGGTGAGCGAACGTATCCTATAGCAAAAGCCTCTCTCTCTCTCAAAAAAAAAAAAAAATTATTTTTGAGACAAACATAATTTTTAAGAATTCATGATAGAACACATGTGTCTGTATGAAGGTGGAGGAGTGAGAGAGGGAAAGATAAGCACTCTCCACACAGTCTGGTTATGTGGCAATCCCCTTCCTCCAGTCTTCTAACCCATTAGTCTTGAGCATTCATGCATGTGCCCAGCATGTTTCAAATTGAATGGGCGGGGAATTCCAACTGCAGTCACCATGTGGGATTTGGCTTTTCTTTAACAGCACATTATCACTGCACCATGGAGTTGGCCCAAGAGAAGAATATTTTTAAGAGAAGACTGTTTTTAAGAAAAGAGCTTCAGAAGAAAGGGCTCTGGTATATAGCGGGTATCATTTCCATGACATGCTGCTTGTATATCACATAAAAGAGGTACTACCCTAAACTATACTGAAGACAAGGCCTTTGAGGCTCTTATGATTCAAGGGATGGGCAAAACAATTGGCTAGGATATGGGTGGAAAAGTATTAACATTTATGCTGGTATTTTTATTTCATTCTTTTAATATTTGCTATATATATGTATACACACACACACCCCTTATACTACACAGTGTGAGTACATCAATAAATACATGTAACTTACATCTAATTTACATAACATATTGGAGATTTGTGTTCAGTGTTTTCTTAACCATTACGGATAGCTGATCAAAGGTTGTTGCTCTACTGCATCCTTGCTCCTCTCAACAATGAACTATATTTCCTTGCCTAAACCCAGCCCAAATCTCTACTCCACACTCTCATCCCTTCCATCAAAATCCTCTGAAATTACAGTTTCATTATAAACATAATTCCTGGGGCCAGCAGGTGGTATGGAGGTTAAGGCGCTGGACTCCCACATTGTCAACCATGGTTGGAATCCCAAACATGGAGTCCTTCTTTCTCACTTTCCCTCTATCTCTTTCTGATGAGCATATGTGCTCTGTAGCAAATTAAAAATAAACATGTAAAATTGAATAATTTTTTTACATAATACAATAAACATACTGCCCTATATCTCCCCAAATCCTTTTCTTTTTTGTCTTAACACCCAATGTTACTTAAAGAAATAATTTATATTTGCAGTCCTCCAGAATAGTGATTTTTTTGGTTTTTAATTTCTCTCACATACTTCTTGTCTTTGGACCGGCAAAATGATCACTTTCTCTGTATCCAATTGTTACCTACATTTTGGTACTCTCTCAATGTCCTCAAACACTCTGGTCTATTTTTTCATTATAATCAATCTCCCCTTTCACTTTCCTCTGCAACCAGCTTTGATTTTATAATATATATTTCAAAAACTATTCTTTCTAGGCCAGCTGGTGGGATGCTGGTTAAGGCAGCTGAATTCCACAGGGCTGACTTTGTGATTCAATTCCTGGACCTGGTGCTTGAGAACACATAGGGGACATGTGTCTATGTGCTCAAAATCCTGAGAGTGGAGGAGAATAAATTGCAGTGTGGCCTTCCTCTCTAGGGGGTGATTTCTTACTCTTCAACCCCTCCCCTTGTCCCTACCCTCAGAAGCACATGCACTCTACAGCAAAATTAAAAAGAAAAAACAAAGAAAAAAAATTATTTTTTTTACTTTAAAAAAGATATTTACTTTTCTTTTTCTTTAGGTTTTTAGTTTGAAGACTCTCTCAATGTCCTCACACACTCTGGTCTAGTTTCATTACAATCAGTCTTTTCTCCTTTAACTTTCCTCTGAAACCAACTTTGATTTTATAATATGTATTATAAAATCTTTCTTTCTCACACCCACACTCTCTTTCTTTCAACAGAGTTTTGTCATGTTATGATCCTTCCACCTCAGCCTCTCAAATAGCTGAGTCTTACTACAAGCATGCACCACCATGCCTGACTCTTTCAGACATGGTCTTGCTTATGTTACTTACGCTGGTCCCAAGTGTGTGATCATTCTGCCTGAGCCTCCCATGTAGCTGGGACTGCAGATGTGTGCCATTGAGCCTAACTTTTAAGAGCTGGCGAGAAACTGAACTGGGCCTCACATGTGGCCTCAGCCTGTTCAGCAGCAGTGTCTTGTCAGTGTATGCTACAACTGGGCCACTCCTTATTTTCTTACCATAGCAGTAAACACTGTGCATCCTAATTAGCAATTTGATAGACTGAGTTTGGAAACCAATGGGTATTCAACATAGGTGATAGCCCAGATAATGAAATGAAGCTGGTTCTAAGATGCGTTTTGGCTTCAGTTAAAGCCATCTCAGGACTTTATTATTAAACAGTCCTGTAGAAATTAATTTAGCACTTTCCAGTTACCATGAAATTTATGTGATTTATTCTTGTCTAAAAACTTAGTTTCTAATCTGTTACTTTAACTATTTCTATTGTTTAGAATAAAATGGAGAAAATATGGGTGTGACTATACCTCTCCTAAGAAGCAAAAATTAAATCAGTCTCACATCACTATCACCGTAACCATTATCATCTTCCTTCATAGGACAAATATAAACAAAACTTCTTGTCCTTTAAAAGTTAATCTAATACACATGACTGATAACAGAAACAGAAAGTAATGATGGGACCAGCAGTTGGCATAATGGCTGTCACTGGACTCAACTGAGGTTTGAGTCCTGGACCCGGTGGCTTAAACTCATGCCAGGCACGTGTGTGTATGCCCAAGATCCCAAGAGGAGAATGAAGGAGAATGGACTGTGGCATGGGTGATTTTGGTGATTTCTCACTTTCTCTCTGTCTCTTGTCTTTCTGGTGAGCACACGCGCCCTATAGCAAAAACCTCCCCCCCGAAAAAAAAAAAACCAGAAAATAATGATAATAGAGCTTATTGGCTAAGCCTACATGTTTTTCTTGTTTATAGACATATTTACTTGTCAGAATTACAACAATATTATTCAGTAAAAACTCTGTTATCCCAGAACTGGAAAGATTTAGCACAGAAAATGGGCCTGATGTACTTTTACGTATTTTATATGATTTACAATTCTTAAGTATTAAAAACATATCACAAGATATGTTCCCTAATATTAATAAAAGTAGAAAGGCCTTAACTCCACTTATAAAAATTAATAAAAATATTTTTGCCACAGGAATGGGAAAAAGGATCACTTGCACATAAAACTTCAAGACAAACTAATCATTGTAGCAGCAGTAATATGATGAAAAATTAATGTCTAACATGGAAAATACCACTAAAACAGAACAAATAAATGTGTAGTTAAAACTATCTATAAGAAAATATATTTGATTTACTTCATCAAGGAAATGTATTTACTTTTATGAATAAATATTTGATGATGAGTAATGAGGCATATTTGCAAAAGGATTAAATACTTTCCAACCTGCCTTTTAATTTAATGTGGCATTTAGGAGACAAACATTTATTAATCCTCATGATATGTGTAATTCAAAGTTCCATGGAATCTGAACATTAATATTTGAACACATTTTTGCCTTTCCACGAGGAATGTAAAAATATAAAATACAAGACATAAACAGACACGAAAGATATATAAACCACATGAGAAGACTCATGCTTTAATAGGAGAAATAAATGTGGCAAATAAAATGAGATATACTGTTTAAAAGCAAATTTTATTCCAAAAAACAGAACTGAATATATTACCCTATTCATAGATATACAGTGTAATTAGTGTAAATATCTGCTATATAGCTAGTATCATCCTTGTGAAAGGACTTCTGAGTTTAAGAAATAATTTTATTATGATTTTTATATCAAGTGTATTTCGCTATTATCCAAATTTTAAAAATATTGTGCATAAAGTTTGACACACCCCCAAAAGGAAAGATGTATGAATGAATGTCTATTAATAAACGATATTTACTTTTTCTTTAGGTTTTTGACACAGAGTACGTGCACTTGCATGAGAGAGACAGAGACAGACCGAGAGAAAGTAAGAAATCACCCCCGCAGGGAAGATGGTCATGTTTCAATCCCTTCTCCTCCACTCTCCTCTAGGGATTCTGTACATGCACGAGGGCACTTGGCCTGAATTTCAAGCCACTGTGCCCAGGCCTCGAACTATAGTAATTTATGTGGGAGTTTAGTGCCTTAATCACCAGACCACCAGTTGGCCCCATGCTTTTATCATTTATTACATAAATATTTTTTTTTTTGAGAGATTTTCACTGTAGGGCGCGTGCGCTTGCCAGACAGACAGAGAGAGACATAGAGACAGAAAGCGAGAAATCACCCCCCCAGGGGGGATGGTCACGCCGCAATCCCTTCTCCTCCGTTCTCCTCTCGGGATCTTGGGCACGCACGCACATGTGCCCGGCGTGAGTTTTAAGCCACCGGGTCCGGGACACGAACCGCGGTCGACTACGTGGGAGTCCAGCGACATAGCCATTACGCTAACTGCTGGTTCCCAACATAAATATTTTTTGAGCTCCTTTCATAAAATGGTAATTTTAAGGAAAATTTACCTAACTGTTGACTTCCCCCAAAAGATATAATGAAAATCAACATATAAAGTAAGACTGTCTGGGTTGTTTATTATCTATAAAATACAGAGATACTCACTTGGATCCTGGATATTAGCATTAGGCTGACACAAAGCAGACATTAAGTGACAATCTGATTATTATAATGAGATCATAAATTCTACTTCTGACCATGATGAAGTAACTAGATATGTTGTCCCATGGAAAATAACAACAACAAAAAAGATGAAATATATAAATCTAGTTTTCAACAACAGAGACAGCAGAAAACCATGATACCTATAGAAAGAAAATGATACCAAAAATTAGCCCAGCATTCTGCCTGGAGGCATATTCCAAAATAAGGCCCAGGGAGGTGTTTTAAGCAGAGTACTCTTCTATCTGAAAACAAGATGTTCAGAGAGACTAAGAAAGTTGTAAATGCAGGGACAGAGTTCTGAAGGGGAAGAAGCTCTACAGAAAATAAACCCAGAAATCTGTATAGGGGTAACCTTGAGACTTGACTTAATACTACCATGTGCATGTATAGGGGAAACCACTCAAGGCCAACAAATGAACAGGAATTGTGACCTAAACTGTTCCCACTGCACTACAATATAGTCAAGTTCCAATTTACCAGAAATTTCAGATCTTTACCCAGGGTATTCAGTAAAAGGTAGAAAAGAAATACTGAAGTAGTAAGGTAAACCTGTTTCTAGAGCAATAGCTACTTTCAACTGGCCCACAAACACTAAAACAAACTAAAAAACGAAGGCACAAAAAGATCAAACTTAATTGCAAATTAACTATGAGAGGTCAGATCAAATCCCTTCAATGGCACACCACATACTCCATTAAATACCTTAAATAACAACGTCCTATATCCAATCAAAAGTTGCTAAAAGTACCAAATCGTAGAGAAATACGACTAATAAGAACAAGTACGACAGTAAGCCAAGCAATTTAAACAACAAGAATGTAATGGCAATACCATATAACAACATTAAAATATTATGAAACTATTGTTTAAGTATTTAAAGAAAACTGCAAAGGCCTAGCCATGGTGGCACAGCAGTAGTGTAATGCTGTGCAATACTGGAAGCCATCTGAAAGATAGGAGTTCGGTTCCAGGGTCTGCCAGTACACACCAGGTGTTGGCTGGAAAAAGTTTGAGAAGAAACCATCCACGTTGCGAGACTCTGTTAAGGGTACTGCTCCTTCTGTAGAAAGAAAGAAACTTAAAAAAGGAAAGAAAGAAAGAAAAATTGGCAATATAAAAGAAAAGTGGAACATTCAAAAAGGAACACAAATGAAACTTCTAGAAATGAAAAGTATATTTGAAATGAAAAATTCACTATATAAAATTCATAGTATCGATACAAAAAATAAAAATAATACGGAAAGAAAGAAAAAAGAAAAGAACAGAATAAGTGAGCTTTGGGGTACAATATAAGCTACCCAAAATAAAACAGGGAGGAAATGACTATAAAGTAAAAAAACCCCTCAAACCAGACTCCAATTTACTATGTTGTTGGGTTTCCTGACAACCCAGTAACACATAGATTCAGAAAGCAGAAAAACAGAAAGAACTTCTTCTCTTTACTGGCTTAGCTAAGTTGTTCAACCTTTGCAAATCCATTTCTGCATGATTAAAAACAACAAAATAGTAACGGGCAACTGATTGGTAATGCTACTATCACGTGGCTTACCATCTATCAACAAATAAAATATTATTTGCCCTTACTGAATCTAAGTTAAATTTTATCACTTTAAGTCTTAATAATAGCTCATAGCTGAAATAATGTTTTCCTTACTCCCTGAACAACTGTACTAATTTTCCTATGATCATATAAACAAGGACTCTCAAAAATATTTACACGTCTTCACTAATAGTCTATTAATTTTACAATGTCACCCCCTACAGGAAACTTTAGGAAAACCAAACGTGAAGCTTCATACTTCAAGTTACTTAACAGAATAGCTAAAAAGGAAGAAAAGATCTTTCTGGATTTTATGGCACCTACAGTACTGAACTGGGACACTCAAAATATATATTATTGTGTCCACCTTTACTAGGGGCTGAAGCATTTTTGACTTCATTAAAGAGAGGAAAGAGATATACACAAATTCTATGAAATTTCCCTTTTCCACACTTTTCTGATGGCCACAATTTTATTTGGGTCTTGGGATGAGTTTCTAATCTTAGAGGTCTGGGCCCAAGAACCCAGCATCCCACCACAATGCTCCCCAGATCCTCATCCAATAACAGAACGAAGTAAAATTTGGTTTATTTAAAACTACAAAAGAGATTAAGAAGTCAAATCATTAGGGATCACTGAAGATGCTTGTGTTTCTTCTGACAGGCATATGGGACAACTACAGGTGGATTTAAAAATATCTTTTGCTTTCATAGTTTTCTTTTACATTATTACATTATATAAAACATATCCACTAACAGAAGTAAAAATCATAAGAAACAGCAATCGAAAAGGAAAAAATCCTTGAACCTACAAGCCACAATCCTTTTCTCCAAGCATATAAATTTTTAAAGTTCCTGTCATAGTTTGTGTTTCTTTGTGTATAATTTTATATCTTGAGTTTTCAGATAAACTTTTCCCTATGTTACAAAAAAATACAAAACCTTTATAATGTTTAAATGATTAGATTGGCTTCTGTCTAGTGGATATATAACAATTTACTCAATATTTGCACAATCTCTCTCTCACACACACACATGAATTACTAAATTACACACATTAACCTTTTGCCAAAAAGCTTTTTTTTTTTTTTGAGAGGTTTTTGCTATAGGGCGTGTGCGCTCGCCAGACAGACAGAGAGAGACAGAGAGACAGAAAGCAGGAAACCACCCCCCAGGGGGGATGGCCACGCCGCAATTCCTTCTCCTCCATTCTCCTCTCGGGATCTTGGGCACGCACGCACACGCACCCGGCGTGAGTTTAAGCCACCGGGTCCGGGACTTGAACCACGGTCGATTACGTGGGAGTCCAGCGACATAGCCATTATGCTAACTGCTGGTCCCCCAAAAAGCTTTTAAAAAACTCTGTATCAATTCGCCCAGCCATGTCAATAAAGATTTTACCATATATTCATTTACACTGAGTTATAATTTTATAGTCAAAGAGTTATGTGCTATTTAAATTATATTATTAATTAAGGTGAATGTTAATAATTAGTATTCCTTCCCTCAGTAGTTGTTTGTATGTGTTCTTTATCCATTTATCTATGGGCATCTTGATTTTTAAAAAATGGATTTATATGAGTGTTTTGTTAGAAATATTGGCCTCTTTACTCTTTTCTATTGGAAATATTTTTTCCTAATGAATGTTTGCTAATTTAGTATGGTTGTGCCATTTAGAATTGCTGAAGGTTAACAGCTCACTCCAATAATTTTCTCTGTGTTTTTCACTTAGTATTTGAAGCAAGTCTTTCCATAGGTAACAACGACTACATATTTGAAGTAAAAAGCTGTGATAATAGCATAGGTATAAGGCAAGGATAGAAATAAGTCCAGAGAAACCGAAGCAATAAATATAATTTAAAAATATGACTGGCTGACTATGAGAGATATGAGGGATAAAGGTTAAATTTCTAATTTCCAGAAAGGAGGAGGCACAATGTGCATATCAAATGATGACATGATCAGTGACTTAATCTAAAACCTATTGTAACCAGAGTAAGGTAATAAGCTAAAACAAGATACACTACACTTCCTATTACATTTCTTTACTGATTAGAGATAGCATGTTAAAAAGCTATCAATTACTGTATAATTATTTATTCAACCAACAGATGAATTTTATAAATATCCACTAAGTCTTAGGTACTGTATCAGAAATTAGAAATTTAATGAGTATCAATATAAGACATACGTCTTGTAAAGTTTACATTCTAGTGTAATACATAGTAATATTTTGAGATGCAATGTGCGAGAAGTAAAATTTGTACTGAATCAGTAGGAGGAAGTCAAATTATAAGAAAGTCATAAAGAGATTTCAGGCAAAGAGTACATATAAAGCTCCAGAAATAAAACAGAATGGAAAATCTTTAATGAACTGGCATGTAGTTTAGCAGAATACTCCATTTATTTCCTCACAAAAAATTCCTTTCTCTAGTAATTTAGAAAATTCTTATCTGCTTTTAGATTATAAAAATGTATCTCTTCACATTTTTTAAGCTGATATCTAGCTCTATCTTTCCACCAGAAGTTTAGACAAGCAAAGAAAATGTGATTTTTTAAAAAATTTCATTTTCTTTTATACATTCAATCACATTATTTGGCTTACAAAATGGATTATTTCAAGAGGAGAATATTTCTCCCTAGTACAGTTGATAAAACTATAAGATATCTTCAACAGATAATATCACATTTCTTTGTCCTATTAATGCTTTGCCTCCCTATTTTTCTTCTAAATGTCCTTCCTCAGACCCTCCTCTTTCACACACACACTATATCTGATATTTACATTTATATACTGAAAATGTGTTTCTTAAACAACAACAAATATTGACATCTAAAAATCCTATCACTCTTTCAAATTTAAATAACCACAGCAATTTGGTATCCACCATAATCTGTTTTTAAATGCAAAAACTTGTTAAAAAAGAATTATCTACTTGTTCTTTTCCCTTTTAATCCACATTTCATTTTACTTAGTCTATAAAATTTCTATAAAGGAAGGTATTGTATACTTAGAAGTTCTTAATTGCCTTTCCTACCATACTTCTCTGCAAAAGACTGTATGCAAATGAAATTAAAATTTTTACACCATCCTATGAAATAAGGTATCAAGAATTAAATTTTTTCTCCCAGAATTGATTCTTTGCAATAGTATATACTTCATCAAAACAAAAATATTACCTATCTTAATAGCCATTAAATATAAAAACTAAAGTTTTACTAAAAATGTATCTTATGAGTTAAGTCAAATTATCTATAAATTATTCTGATTTAGCATCATCAAGATGAGTTGGATTATTAAAGAATTTCTATTCCTACTTCCATTTTTATAAATTTAACATGGAGATAATCAAATAATATTTTAACAAATAGTATTTTATTTCTTGACTGACATCTCCATTAGTCAGCTTCAAATTTTATTTAAAAATGAAAAATGGGTATGGCCTGGTGGAACAGTAATTAAGTGCTATGCATGATGAGCCTGATCCCATATGGCCAACCATAGTTGGAATCTGGCCCGAGTGGCTTGAAAAACCTGACAGGCATGTGTGTATGCACATCCCAAATCCTGATGAGATGGAGAAGTGGAGGAAAAAGGATTGTGGCATGATTATACTCCACTGGGGTGTGCTTTCTCGCTTGCTCTCTCTGGAGTTCATGTGTCTTCTGGCAATTAAAAAACATATACCAAAAAGAAAAGGATTTATTACTCCAGCAGAGATCATTTTCCCAAATCCTTTGTGTATATGACATATAAAAATAGTATAAAGATTTATCATTTTCTATCACTCAAAGTCTTCTTTTTTATCATAGGACACAAAAAGGATTGGCAAAAGTTAAGATATTGGTTGAGTATGTATCCCTTATCCAAGATGCCTGGAAGTGTTTCAAATTTTAATTTAATTTTTTTGATTATGTAATAGTTGTATATACATAGAGATATATGTAGGATGGGACCACAGTCTAAACAAAAAATTAGTTATGTTTCATATATATCTTATATACATAACGTGAAGGTAATTTTATATAATGTATATTTTAAAACTTTTTTCTTTATTCATGATAGAGAGAGGGAGAGAGAAGGATAAGCACTCTCCATAGGATCTGGTCATACCACAATCCCCTTCCACCAGAGCCCATCAGATTTTGGCAACTTATGCCTGTACCTGACTTGTTTCAGACCAAACAGGCTGAGGATTCAAACTGTAGTCCCCAAGTGAGAGCCAGCATCTCTCCAGTTGCATGTTAGTGTTGCACCGCAGAGCTGCTCCTATGTAATAATTTTGTATTGCAGCTGTCTGACTATAACAAGTCACATGAGGTCAGGTGGAGAACTTTCCATCTGTAACATCACAGCTGCAATACAAAATTGACACCATTTCCCACACACTAAATAGGCAAAAATTCAACATCCAATAACATTAAATGTGGTGTTTTTTATTATTCTTCTTTAAACTCTGTATGTACATTATGTATGTCCTTTATTATGCATATTTCATAACAAAAACATTTTTAAAGTGTCTCCTGGACTTAGCAATAAAAATATTCACAATCCCAACAGGAGCATATTTAGCAAAATAGCGGGTATGAAAACCATACAGTAATGCGCTGAAAAGGCTCTGGGAGATAAGAATACAAAGGCAAAAACAGGCAACTATTTCAAGTTTAAGTATGAAGCTGGGCAGACAGGACTCTACAGTACTTTAGAAAAATGTCATGGTGAGAGCTTGTTATTATCTTAGAGAGATTTTTACTATAGGGCAAGTGTGCTTGCCAGAGAGAGAGAAAGAGAGAAATAGAAAGTGAGAAATCACCCTCCCGAGGGTATGGCCACACCACAGTCCCTTTTCCTGCACTTGGGATTTTGGGCATGCACACACATGCACCTGGAGTGAGTTTCAAGCTGCCAGGTTCAGGACTCGAATCACGTGGGCTATGCAGAAGTCCAGCGATCTAACCATTATGCCATCCTCTGGTCCCAGAGCTTGTTATTTTTTACATAAAGGCTACTGGAGCAAGCTTACAAAGTAGAGCAAGAGAAACAGGGGATAATGACACAGGAAATGAATCCTTGGGCAGTCAAAAAGATATAATACAGAGCCCATGAATAGGGATTAGTTTTAGGCAGGAACTAGGTATTTATTTTACTATTAGGAGCATTTACTTCTTTGTCCTTAACACAACACTTTCTCCTTGGCTTTGTCCACTCTCTTCACAATGGTCTCCTCGCTCTGACTTCCAGCAAGCTTCTGCCTCAAAACCTTAACACTTTTTATTCCCTCTACGGAGAATATCCTTTCCCACTGATGCAATGCCTGCTTTTTCAATCTTGTTCAAATGTCGGCTCAGTGATGGTAAAGCTGAAATTCCCTCTGCACTCCCTACCGTTACTGCTCCCAGTGTTCCCATATTTCTTGTTCTTGTTTTTTTCTTCACAACCTTCTACTGTTCTGTATAATATAACTGTCTAATTGTTTAGTGCCCTTACCCCAATTGAATATAAGTTCCATGAATGCAAGAACTATAGCCATAAAGCCTAATAATGCTTGCTACAGAAAAGTTCTCACATATCCAAAGAACATTCGGTGGTCCTTGTTTCAGGCACAGAAAGAACAAAAACAAGTATAATGGAAATAATCCTGTAAGATTTAAACAAAATGAGGGCAGGCACAGAGAATAATCAATCTACTTCTTACAGAAGAGGTGACATTTTCCATAGGTCTTGAATAAAGAGGAGTCTGTCAAGTGCAGAAAGGTGGATATTTCAAGAAAGTGAAGAGCATGAGGTTTGCACATTTGAGAAAGGGGGTACACATGGAGTAGGGCAGGGATGACAGTGGGGGTAACCTTACAATACCTGCAACAAAGGACACATTCTATGAAGCTTCCCAACTCTAAAAAAAGCCTTTCAGAAGACTGACAGTTGTGTGGTCACTTGTTTATTTGCAGTGAAGTTGGAATATGGAATACACAACCAAGTTTACATAAAACCACTACAACTACTCCCTTTACTCACTACATAGAGAAAAGTCCGAACAAATCTGTGTTTTTCCACCAATTGTGGGCTGACATGTATTTGTAAGTGGGAACAGTGCTACCAAAGTTTCAACTACAGGTATTATTTAACGAAGTCAAGGTTAAATATCCTCCTTAGTGGAGGACAGCAACTTGGATGCAGACAGGGGAATGGTCAATTCGACTTTTTTTTTTTTTTTTAAATAGCAGATACTCTCTCCATGTAACTACTTACGAGTTTTCAATGGGCTTCCATGCCGTACTAACCGGCACTTAGTATGTTCCCAACTTGTCTATCATGCACTCACACTAGTCTAAGTGACTCGTTTTTACCTTAACCCCAAGTCCAACTTGTCTATCATGCACTATCATGCACTCACACTACTCTAAGTGACTCGTTTTTACCTTAACCCCAAGTCCATGAGTCGACTCTCCATGTTATTTTCAGGATTCCCAGGATACTCCTGTCATATATACACGAAGAAAACCTGGGGATGGGGCGGGGCATGTGTTTTAAAGTTCACAAGCCCCTGTACTCAGTTCTGGAGCATTTAAGTATAAGATCGGAGAGGCGGTGGAAAGCACCGCGCTTTCGGGATTTTTGCGTTTCTGGGGTGAAGGTCTGGCTGCCTAAGCGAGGTAGGCAGCGCGGCTTCCAGGGCAGGCCGGAGGTCAACGCTCAGGTCCAAAGCCAGGGGGCGGGGCATGCCCCTGGAACCTGGGGCGGTGGGTGGGCCCCGAAGTGCACACACTAACGGGGGCGCGGTGACTCCGAAAGACTCACAGTAATAGGCCACCACAGGGTCCCGCTTGTCATGTTCCTGAGCCGTCCTCAGATGATGCTGTATGCTCTTAAACTGTGGGGGGAGCGGGGGGAGCGGAGCAAGCGCGGCCATCTCCCCTCCAGGAATCACCACTTCCTACTAGCGCGCCACCAGCACTTCCGCTTCCGTTTGGACTCTCGCGCGTAAGAACGCTCAGGGCAAATCCCACCCACTCTTCCGTACGTCAAGTGCACTACGGATGCATAGTAGGGACAATCTAAGCTTGCCGGGCTCTTGGCAGAGCTCAAGACCAGGCTGAGAGGCAAGGGAGTTCCTCCGCACATGGCACTAGCACCCTCTGCTGGTAAGAGGAAGAACAGTTTCATCTTGTCTTTTTGTTTAGTTTTTCTATTGGCCCAAGAAAAGCTAGAAAAGAGAAAAATAAGACAATGATGACTGTTGACAGGGAGAAAGGGCAAAGGTGTGAATTGTCTTTGGTATCTTTCGGAAATCGTCCCTTCCAGTTCCTCAAATAATAATATCTATAAAAGCCTTTTTGACTTTAGAAATTTTAATTTCAATTCGTGCATGAGAAGACAAATGATATGTTTCAAGTTTAAATTAAAATTTTCTGCACTGATACATTGGATAAAATAAGCAGACTGTTTTCCAACTTAAATGCTAGATACATGAAGCTCACAGAAAAGTGAACTTTTGTTCTGAACTGCATAGCATATATTTTAGTGAATGAATAATCCGTAGTTTGCTTATATTTGGAGCGTGATTAACTACTTGGAAAATATTTTCACATTGGTTTTCTTGTTTTAAAGTGAAGATAGTGGGTTTGGAACTTCTTCAGTGCCGGGGTTGCATAAGCATCAGTTTTTTCAATTCCTTTTCTCTTTCCATCATCCTTCAGGAGTTTATATTTTATCTACTTCCTTCAGTAACCTTCATCTCTCTTTATTTTCTCAGTCAAGTTTTGAAGATTCATCTTAAAACTAGTTTTCATTGAAATTGCACTACCTTCAAGAATGAAAAATCTCCAGCTCTGAAATTTCTGTTTGTCTAGTATTTCTAACTTCATGGTTCCAAACCATGAAGAAAACACTCCATGTCCTTATATCATCCCATTCCACATCATTTGTCTCTATCTGATGTAAAGTCTGTCATCTTCTAGTTTTGGCTTTTTTGCCTAACATGAAACTGAGTTCTGGATCCTGCCACAATCTCAGCAACAGCTTGTGAAGATAAAAAATTAAAAAAAAAATTTAAGGATTTAAATTGTCTTTTACTGACAATTCTAGAATCAGGCAGCCCTCAGAAACAGAACAGGTTCAAAGGTGTCCAGCCAGTAACATGGTCTGACAACATCCCTGGATAGAAAACAGAAATGAGCTATGGAGCCTGTTGGTTACAGCTTTGCCCTCTTTGAATCAGACAGCCTCCTAAGATTGTGCCAAGCTCAGCTGCTGTAATTCTGGAGACTCTGCAGTTTGTTACAAAATTGGGTTGCAGTTCTCAAGTAAAAGAGACATCCTCAGATTCAAACCTAATTCAGTTTAATCTCATCCATTACCACTTGAGAGTATGTATTTTCCTTCCCTTTCTCTTACCCCCGTTATCCTGACTTTTCAGTCAGAAGTTGCTGAATTAGTAGAGAAATTAATAAGAAAAGCAGTCCAGGGTAACCATAAATATGTTCTTTCCTCATATTTTTTCACTTACTGTTTTTCTGTTGATTCTCAACTATGGTGGCCCTTAATGATTAACTCAAAAACTTTAAGAAAGTCTCATATCCAAGTCCCAATTCCAGGCATTCTGATTTTATTGTTCTGGTATCTTAGAATAGAATATCAGTATTTTTAAAGGTCTTTATGAAATTTTAACGGTACACCTAGAGTTGAGGACCTGTGCCCTAAGAGAATGTCTATAGATGATGTTTTAAACTTTCTCCACTCACTTCAAGATAGGCCTTCTGTCCTGATTATTTTGATCAATAATTGTATTTTCTGCTCTTGAGATAAAAGCAACCACATATCAATTATCCCACCTTTTCTCTGCCACAACTCAAAGTAATAACCAGCTAGCATTTGCTGAGCAGATACTATGTATGATGTGTGTTTCTAGGTTCTTCACATTATATTTGTTAAATTGTCACCACACTTCTGTGAGGAAGGTATTGATCATATTATTTTAGAGATTGGAAAATTGACATACACTGCAGGTTACTTGCGTATTGTCACATTCAGTAAGGTTTTGTGTTCAATATTTAAATCTAGGTATTATTCTTTCAGAGTCTGTACAACTAACCATCAGTACTTGACTATGTCTGGCTATACCAATATATCTCTGGGCTTCATCTTTTCTCTATCATCCAGTGTCTAAAAACAGATGGTCCTCTTCCTGCACCATCCTGTTACTCCCCTGACCTCTCTCTTCAGAACTGGGGGTTGCCAGTCCCTTTTTCATTTGCATGCATTCAGGGTGAGGGAAAATAAACAAGAGAACTGGTTAGAATTGATGTTACTCCATAAGCCAACACATGCTTTCTTCTTTTTAAATCCTCTACTAAATTAGGAGAGGATATTTGAAACAAGGGAGGAAGAACAGAGACACTGTTTTCATAAGAGTACGCTGAAGTTGTGCTGTGAAACAAAGGAAATAGTAACAACAGCAAGGATGTTTTCTCTTGTTTTAGTGTGGAAAATGTTCTGCGTCATTTTACTGTGATGTTCCTAAGCTTTTCTCCATCAAGCTTCTATCGTTTTCTGAAAGATCTGAATTACTCTCCATAATGAGGTTAGAACTTTGGCTATTGATAGGAGAACTTGCATGGAGAGTAAAATAGTTGAGGACAACCATAGAAAGAAAAACATGAGAGAAAAACGAGACCTGGTGTTCTGATGGGAACAGTTAAACATGTGTATGAGCCCCAGGCATCCATATGTACATGGGATCATATCATAGTAAAATAATTTGCTGAGTGCCAGAGCTATTTTAGTGGAAAATGGCAGAGGATCAATCCATGTAATGAGTATGATATGTATCAATAGCTGTATCTTTGGAGTATATTGTATGTGGTAGGAATTTGGCTTCTTGTATCATAAGGTTCACATTTTATTAGTTTTGCAGCCCCTAAAATAGACATAACTTTCTTTTAAAAATTCAAAGAGAAAAATGACAGAGAGGACCATGAGGACTTGGCCAGGTGCATTCATGCACACATGGCTGGGATACTTTGAAACTCATTGAGTTGGAGTTTGTGTTTTAAACATGGGTATTTCGGTGTTCCAGCATCATGGAATTACATTAATACATTAGAGAAATAGCTAACTGTATATATGCAGAACTACTCTGGATCTCTCTGTTGTTGCTTTTTAACGTGACTGCCTTCATACTGACATACTGTTTTGACAATTGTATCTTTAAAGAAGCCTTGTTGGTGTGTAGTCTGAGTCCTCTCCTTTTTTTTAAAAAAATTCCATTAGCTATTTCTAGGCCTTTTGTATTTCCATTTAATCTTTTTTTTTTTACTTTTAAAATGTATTTTTATTATGTTTTATATTACATTTAATCACATATATCTTTACAGTGTTTAACATTTATTTCCCCAGCAAATTACCATGCATATCAGTCAAGACAAAGACATTACTATCCACATCAGCAGCAGCAAGTAGCTTTTAATTTTTTTCATATTATTATTTTTATTCTTATTTTTTAAAAATTCAATCATTATACATCATTTGGCTTATAAAGAATTAGTAATAAATAACCTCCCAATAAAGAAAAGCCCTGGTTCTGATGGCTTTACCTCTAAATTCTACAAAACTTTCAAAGAAGAGTTAACTCCCATTCTGCTCAAGTTGTTTCTAAAGATCCGGAAGGGTGACTCTCTCCCTAATTCATTCTATGAAGCCTTTATCACCCTTATCCTTAAAACAGATAAGGACAGGACAAGGAAGGGAAACTATAGATCAATATCTGTGATGAATATAGACACAAAGAATCTCAACAAGATACTAGCAATTCTTATCCAACAACTTATAAAAAAGATTATACATCATGATCAGGTAGGCTTTATTCCAGGAATGCAAGGTTGGGTCAACATACAAAAAACCATAAATGTAGTACACCATATTAACAAGAAGAAAGATAAAAACAATATGATCATATAAATTGATGAAGAAAAAGCATTTGATAAAATACAACATCCATTCATGATCGTGACTCTCAGCAATATCAGCAAAGAAGGATCACTTCTCAACACAATAAAAGCTATCTATGAAAAACCCAGAGCAAACATTGTCCTGGATGGAGAAAAACAGCTTTTCTACTAAACACTGGTATAAGACAAGGATGACCACTGTATTCACTCCTTTTCAATATAGTACTTGAAGTCCTCACTAATGCAATCAGAAAAGAGAAAAAAAAGGCATTCAAATAGGAAAAGAAGAGGTAAAACTCTATTTGCAGATGACATGATTGTATACATAGCACACCCAATGGTATCCATGAAAAATTTTCTGGAAGTAATACATGAATACAGTAAAGTTGCAGGTTACAAAATCAACATACAGAAATCTAATATTTCTATATATAAAGATCAGGCAGACTGAGATAGAACTGGAAAAAAGTAATTCCATACCATAGCCACAAAAAGAATAAGATTCCTAGGAATAAATCTAACCAAAGAAGTTAAAAACCTTCATAAGGAAAACTGTGAGAAGCTAAAAAAAATAAATAGAAAATGACACAAAAAAGTGGAAGGACCTCCCATGTTCTATCTCA
>NW_006159806.1:3874262-3936778 GCF_000334495.1 Tupaia belangeri chinensis | reverse complement strand
CAATTGTGCGTAAAATTAATCTCTATGTTTAATGCAATTCCTATGAAATTTCAAGAGACATTCTTCACAAATCTATACAAACAATGATAGAATTCGTCTGGTATCATAAAATACTCAGTACGGCCAAAATAATCCTACTCAAGAAGAGTGGAGTGGGCAGTATCTCACTCTCTGACCCAAAAATATATTACAAAGCTGTGGTAATCAAAACAGCATGGTCCTGGCACAAAAACAGGTGGACCAATGGAACAGAATAGAGTCCCCAGAAATAAACTCCCAAACATAAAGTTAACTGATTTTGGACAAAGGGTACCAGTCAATCCAGTGGGAAAAGAAAACCTCTTCAGCAAATGGTGCTAGAAAAACTGGATATCCACCTGCAGAAAGATGAATCTGAACTCCAACCTGTCACCATTGACAAATATCAACTCAACTTAACACATAAATCAAAGATCTAAACCTAAGACCTCGAACTATAAAACTGCTCCTGGAGAACATTGGGGAAACTCTGGGAGACATTGGAGTAGGCAAAGACTTCTTAAATAAGACACCCCAAATCGCAGTCAATAATCCCCAAAATAGACAAGTGGGATTGCATCAGACTAAGAAGTTTTTGCATAGCAAAAGACACAGTAATTTGTATTTTCATTTAATTTTATAAAGAACTCGTTGTGCTCTACAAATGTTTATTGGGATTTTGACTGGAATTGTACTGCATTTATGGATCAATTTGAAGCGATAGAAGTTATAAAAGACTTTCACACTATAAACATGACATAGTTTATTGTTCCACTTATCTTAAAATGTCTTTGATTTTCTTCTGTACTGTTTCATAGTTTTCACTGTATAGGTCTGGCACATATTTTATAAAATTGTATAATTATACATAATTATTTTATGCTTTTGGATTCTACTCTAAATGACATTTTCATTTAAATCTTAATTCTTATTACTCTACAGAAATATTTTATTTATTAAAAACCGGAAACACTATCATTTAAAGTCTTCAAACATTATTGCACTTGAGCTTTCATATTTGACAAAACATTCATGAAGCAATCTAGAGACTAGTTCAACAGACAAATAGCACTTTATTTTATTTTTTTAAAAGGTTTAGCTATAGGGTGTGTGTGGTTGCCAGAGAGATAGAAAGAGGGAAAGTGAGAAATCACCACAATCCCTTTTCCTTCACTCTCCTCCTAGGATTTTGGGCACATACGAACACATGCCTGATGTGAGTTTAAAGCAGCCAGGTCTGGAACTTGAACCATGGTTGGCCATGTGGGATCCCAGTGCCTTAAGCTCTATGCCACAAGCTGGCCCTAAAAAATAACACTTTCAAGCCACTATGACTCTTCAGAAATATTAATGTTCATAAATTTAATTACTGTAATTAAAAAAATCCTTTAGACTTTTCTATGTTCATCATCATGTTATGAGTAAAGATATTTCTTTTTCAATCCATTTATTTTTGTTGTTGTAATGTCTATTTAAAAAAACTGAAACAGAAAGCAAAAATAAGGAGTTTATTTGAGCCAGGGCTGTGGATAGCCATCGAGTTCAACACCAATTAGAGTTGCTTGGAATCCAGCTTCATCACAATAGCTTCCAGAAGAATAAGATTATAGAGAAAAAAATGGAGAAGTAGGAGCTGGTTATAAACGTTTATCCTTCTTTAAGAATTCCCATTCATTTACAAGAATAACACAAGCTTACGACTGATTTTGTACTGTTTCCTGGATCTCACATTTCAGGAATATTGTCACAAACAGGAGATGGGGATCTCAATGTATCATGTATAGTTTGTGGTAATATGTAGTAATTTATTTGCAGTGCGAGACAGCTAGTCAAGGAATTCTTTGTTAAGATGTGTCCTTGAGTAATTATTTCAGCATATGTGTAGAGGATATGACTGAGACTCCAGGCCCATATCTTTTTCTGGACCCAGTAAGATTTTTTAGAAATGGCAAAAGCAAATAGCCTTGCCTTTTTTCAGATTATAGGAGAAATTTCTCCTTCTTTCACCATTAAATGGAATGTTTCCTGTACGTTTTCTTAGATGCCTTTTTTCCCCCCTTAAGTCAAATTTAAGTAGTTCTCTTTTCTGGCAAGTATGTAAAAACAACAACAAAAAAGTAGTTCTCTTTTAGAGTGAGAGGTTTGGGTTTTGTTTGTTTGGTCAGTCATCACTGGTTTTAAATTTAATCAAGTGCTTTTATTTACATCTTTTAAGAATACTATGTGGTTTTCCTCCTTTATTCCATTAATTCCTTTCAAATGGATGAATTGATTTTCAAGTGTTAAAATGATCTTTCATTCCTGGGATATAACCCACTTGAACATGATATAATATCTTCAAATTATATATATATATATACATACATAATATACATACATATATAGTATATATATATATATAGCTATATTATATTCATGAGTATATTTTTGCTTTATATCAAGATTATACTGGTTTTTTTGAATGAAATGATAAATATTCCTTCCTAATTTTTTTTGGTAGTTTTGGTATAGGTCACGTATGTTCACCAGAGGGAGCAATGAGGGAGAGAGGAAAAGAGAGACCCCCCCCCCTGCAGGGGGGATGGCCACAACTCTGTTCTCCACTCAGGATTTTAAGCATTCACGTCCATGTACCCAGCGTGATTTTTAAGCTGTCGGATTTGGGCCTTACCATGCAGTCGACCATGTGGGATCCAGCCGCCTTAACCTCTACACCACTTGCTGTCCTCCCTTCTAAATTCTAATAGAGATTATGGAATGTTATTTCTTCCTTAAGCATTTTATAGAATCCAGTACTGAAGCCATCTGGGAATTTCCTTCATGGGAATGCTTTAGATTTTATTCAAATTAATTTTTAAATAGATGTAGGGATAGCTATATTTTCTATTCATTGTTAAGTCAGTTTTTTGTAATATGTGCATTTCAAGCAATTTTTTCTAGTTTGTCTAAGTATCAAACTTACTGGCATAACATTGTTCATGATGTTTTCATGTATCAGTGTAATGTTTAATTATGACATTTCTTTTTTCGTTTATCATATGGATAGTTTTCATTTTCTTATTTATTATCTCAAACTGTCTAATGAGAAACTTATCAGTTTTACTAATCTTTTTCAAAGAACCAGCTTTTTGTTTAATTGATTTTCTCTATTAATAGCCTGGGTTTTCTATGACTATATCGCATACTTTCATTCTACCTATCTATTTAAATCTTATTTAAATTGTCCATTTAATGTCTTCTTAAAATGAGAAGCTTGAAAGGTTTTATAACTTTTTTCTAACATAATATTAAAATTTGTAATATTGTGCCAGACACTCTTTTAGCTGCTTTCCACAAATATTGACAAATTGTGTTTGCATTTTCTTTTTGTTTAAAGTAGTTCTTAGTTTCCCATATAATTTTTTTCTTTGATTGATGAGTTAACAAAGGTATATTGTTAATTTTCAAACACTTAGGCATATGCCAAATATTTTGCTTTTATCAAATTCTAGTTTAATTGCATTGTGACCAGTGTATATAGCCTGTATGATTTCTGCTGTTAGGACTTTCTTATGGTTAGTCCAGCAAATGGTTTCCTTGGGTGAATGTTTCACATGTACTTGAAAGGAAAGTGTATTCTGCTACTTGTTGGATGGAGTGTTCTACAAATGTAAATTAGTTTATATTGTTATTGTAATGCTTCATTCCTCTATATCCATCATAATATTCTGTTTGTTTTGTCAATTGATTATTAAGAAAAAAAGTGTTGGAAAGTGTTGAATACATCAGTGTATTCTGATGTTCTGAAATTGCTGGCCTACATACACATTATGACTGTTATGGTTCCTGATGAAATTAAATTTTAATAAATATGAAACATTTCTTTAGTCCCTGTCATTATTCCTTGGCCTGAAATCTACTGGAAGTTTCTAATGTTAATATAGCCAGCATAGCAAATTCAGCTCTCTGAGGCCTAGTGTTTCATGATGCATACCTTTTTCTATCTCTTATTATCTATCCATAAAATATTTAAGTGTTTGAAATGGTAGATCTTTAAATAACTTAAAATTTTTTAAGTGGGGTTCTTGTTAATAATTTGGTCCAACTTTTAAAAAAAATTCATGCAATCGCTATATTTGTATTTAATAATTTATTAACATGACAATTGTTACAATATGATTTTAGAGTACATGAATAAACACAATGTGTAACAATTAAATCAGGGTAATTTGTATACCCATCATTTCAGCCATTTGTAACATATATGTAATATGTTGTACATTCTCCCTACTGTATTTTATAACTCTAGATATTGTTCCTTCTATCTGTCTCTAATTTTGTTTCATTAATCAATATCTGTCTATTACCCACCCCACTCATCTTTCCCAATGTCTAGTAGTCATTTTACATCTCTATGTTTAAGGTAATTTTTTCCAGTTTCCATAAATTAAGGAGAACATGTGGTATTCCTCTTTCTGCACCTGCCTTATTTTGCATAACATAATTCAGACAATTATTTATTCTTAATTTTGTTTATTATTGTTATTTTTTTTAATCTGCTATAGGGCATGTGCACTCATCAGAGAGAGAGAAAATGAGAAGGCAAGTCACTGACTCAAACCCCAGTTGGCCATGTGTGAATCCAACACTTTAACCACCATACCAGTTGCTGGCCCCAGCAATTTCTACTTTTAATTGGAGTGTCAAGACTTTTTATCTTTCTAATAACTATTGGTATGTTTGGGTTTAGGTCTACTGTTTTGTTACTGTTTTCTATTTGTTTCTTCTTTTCCTCTTTTCTGCCCTCTGTTATATCATATGGATAGTTCTCATTTTCTTATTTATTATCTCAAACTGTCTAATGAGAAACTTATCAGTTTTACTAATCTTTTTCAAAGAACCAGCTTTTTGTTTTATTGATTTTCTCTATTAATAGCCTGGGTTTTCTATGACTATATCGCATACTTTCATTCTACCTATCTATTTAAATCTTATTTAAATTGTCCATTTAATGTCTTCTTAAAATGAGAAGCTTGAAAGGTTTTATAACTTTTTTCTAACATAATATTAAAATTTGTAATATTGTGCCAGACACTCTTTTAGCTGCTTTCCACAAATATTGACAAATTGTGTTTGCATTTTCTTTTTGTTTAAAGTAGTTCTTAGTTTCCCATATAATTTTTTTCTTTGATTGATGAGTTAACAAAGGTATATTGTTAATTTTCAAACACTTAGGCATATGCCAAATATTTTGCTTTTATCAAATTCTAGTTTAATTGCATTGTGACCAGTGTATATAGCCTGTATGATTTCTGCTGTTAGGACTTTCTTATGGTTAGTCCAGCAAATGGTTTCCTTGGGTGAATGTTTCACATGTACTTGAAAGGAAAGTGTATTCTGCTACTTGTTGGATGGAGTGTTCTACAAATGTAAATTAGTTTATATTGTTATTGTAATGCTTCATTCCTCTATATCCATCATAATATTCTGTTTGTTTTGTCAATTGATTATTAAGAAAAAAAGTGTTGGAAAGTGTTGAATACATCAGTGTATTCTGATGTTCTGAAATTGCTGGCCTACATACACATTATGACTGTTATGGTTCCTGATGAAATTAAATTTTAATAAATATGAAACATTTCTTTAGTCCCTGTCATTATTCCTTGGCCTGAAATCTACTGGAAGTTTCTAATGTTAATATAGCCAGCATAGCAAATTCAGCTCTCTGAGGCCTAGTGTTTCATGATGCATACCTTTTTCTATCTCTTATTATCTATCCATAAAATATTTAAGTGTTTGAAATGGTAGATCTTTAAATAACTTAAAATTTTTTAAGTGGGGTTCTTGTTAATAATTTGGTCCAACTTTTTAAAAAAATTTATGCAATCGCTATATTTGTATTTAATAATTTATTAACACGACAATTGTTACAATATGATTTTAGAGTACATGAATAAACACAATGTGTAACAATTAAATCAGGGTAATTTGTATACCCATCATTTCAGCCATTTGTAACATATATGTAATATGTTGTACATTCTCCCTACTGTATTTTATAACTCTAGATATTGTTCCTTCTATCTGTCTCTAATTTTGTTTCATTAATCAATATCTGTCTATTACCCACCCCACTCATCTTTCCCAATGTCTAGTAGTCATTTTACATCTCTATGTTTAAGGTAATTTTTTCCAGTTTCCATAAATTAAGGAGAACATGTGGTATTCCTCTTTCTGCACCTGCCTTATTTTGCATAACATAATTCAGACAATTATTTATTCTTAATTTTGTTTATTATTGTTATTTTTTTTAATCTGCTATAGGGCATGTGCACTCATCAGAGAGAGAGAAAATGAGAAGGCAAGTCACTGACTCAAACCCCAGTTGGCCATGTGTGAATCCAACACTTTAACCACCATACCAGTTGCTGGCCCCAGCAATTTCTACTTTTAATTGGAGTGTCAAGACTTTTTATCTTTCTAATAACTATTGGTATGTTTGGGTTTAGGTCTACTGTTTTGTTACTGTTTTCTATTTGTTTCTTCTTTTCCTCTTTTCTGCCCTCTGTTAGATTAATTGAATGTTTTATTATTCCATTTAATTTTCTTTGTTGGCTCATTAGCCAAAACGATGTTGCTGTGTTTTACTAGTTTACTTATATTTTATAGTATATATCTTTCAGTGTTATTAGCCAAAACAATGTTGCTGTGTTTTACTAGTTTATATTTTATAGTATATATCTTTCAGTGACCACAGTGTACCTCAAGTGATAATAAGTAACTTTACATACATTATAAAAATCTTATCATAGTGTATTTCTATACTTAATTTGATTTGCCAGAAGCTTATTTCTTTTGTTATTATTTTCAAAAACCATCTTGGATTTATCTATTTTATATTGCTCTCTGATTTATTATTTTATGTTTATATCCTTATTAAATTATTTTTGTTCATAATTTTATTTCCAAGTTCTTGTACTTGCTTCTGAATTATATTTACTGTTTCTTTTTCATTAATAGATTTACTTTCAACCGTTGATTTTTCATGCACTACAAATTTGGTTTTCTCATGGGTTTTAATATGAATTATTTTTCATTGATAAGTAGTCTGGGAAACTTCAGTTTAAATTACCTTACTTCATCCAAGAAATTTTTATGAAATAGTTTTAAATTATGTTTTAACTAATCAAATTAAAATTTTACTATATTCACAATTGGATCAGAAAAATTAGTTTTTATATTTAAGTATGGATTTTATATATAGCATTTATTATGCACAAGTAACACCTGTGTAGCAACAATCCTTATATGATTACTAAAAAAATAAATCATAGGATAGACAATCAATAAGGAATTAAAAAATTTCTTTAGGCCAACTTTCTTATCTCATCTCTATCTTTAGCCATAATGATACATATTATATACTTAAAAGAGGCAGAAGTAACCAGAATTATTTTGACTCCTTAGAAATGACATCCTTTACTGTATCCATTGAGGAGATAAAATTTGGGGAGGCCAAGTGTGGACTGCTTCCACCAATACTCCCCAGAATAGAGACATATTCATTATTTTCTTACATCTTTGTAAGGTTGGTAATTTTCAATTGGGGGTCAGACACTGTGCTTTACCTTGCTGGATCCTGAATATTTTTGCTCTCAAATATTTTTAAACTTTGTTTTAAGGCACAGTTAAGTTACTTAGAAACAGATGGCCTTTTCATTTTAAGCTTTGTTAGATGGGACCAGTGTAGTCCTTACTGAGGGGTTAAGTTTGCTGCATATCTAAAGCAAAGTCTTTCTGAGTACTCTTTAACGTGCTCCTTTGATGATCTAGAAAAGTTATCATTTCCCTATTTTTAAAATCTTAAATTTCGTACTTATGCTCATTGGCTAGTGGTTGCAACATGAATTGATGTAGCTACAGGAAACAGGTTCTTGTGTGACCAAGGAAAGAAGGGATAAGGGGCAAAATGATATTTTTCTGATTTGCCTTTCAGGGAAGATCATTTTTTGAAAAACTTGCTACTGACTTCTCCTTAATATCATTGACCATTCATTGATGAACACTTTGATTTATTCTTATTCTGGTTCATCCATTAGGATAGGGCATCGTCAAAGTGCGCTCTTTTATTAAGAGATTTTCTACTCTGGGTATTGGGAACAATACTATTCTCAGTCCTTGGTGAATCTTGGGTATTATTCCTTTTAATCCTTTCAGATAGTTCTTTTCTTGGAAAGATGTTTAAGGATATTACACTGATCAGGACTCAATTAAAAGTTTTTTGTAGCTTTCTGAAGCAGTCCACACTGGATGAAAGCAATAAAGGAGTATATAATTTTTAAAGAATATAAAAATGGAAATAAAATAGATCAAACATTGTAGCTGTTTATTAGAACCAAGGGTCAGTGGTTGTAAACAAAGACAGTGAATATGTATTATTTTCCTGCAGGGTAGGCAGTTATCATCAGTCCTCATCCTCTTGGTATGCTATTGGACCACCTATTAGCATATAATCTCCTAAAGGTACTACATCTTAATTACTACATCTCTTTTTTATATGAGGTATTAATGCAGTATATGTCAAATAATAGATACTCAGTAGCTTTTTGTTGAATGAAAGTAAATAGGATTTTCTACTGTGCTTTCATATGGAGAATGTTTTAAAAATCCTAAATCCAGAAATTCATAATATCAAATATGGGATGAATACGCTTAAGAAAAATGGAAAACCTCAGTATTTGGTTAACATTGTTTATTTCCCTAATAAGGTACCAGTATAAGGTAGTAACATTAGGTTGTTGGAAAAGTCATGATGTGTTTATTTTTTTGTATTTTCTAGAAGCATATTTTCTAGAAAACTATGCAAAAATGTGTCATAACTTTTCCGGCAACCCAATATATAATGTTTTATGTGATATTAAGTACATATAATTGTTAGTAAGGCAGGTAGATAAAAAGAATTCCACAGAATCAATATAGAATTGTCCTTGAAATAATTACATAGTCATTGAGGACTTCAAACTTAATTTTCCATTTCAATAATCTTGAATATAAAAGTTATAGATTATCTTTGGCCACAGAGATTTTTTTTTTAAAGAGATGCAAGGAAACCACGCACAATATTATCCATAGCATTTTTTATTTATTTTGTGGCTATATTTCCATATTGTTTAATATTAAAAATTTCAAGAAAACAGAATAAGTATAACATTAAAATGTAATTGCTCCATTTCTTCAAGTTAGTGACACAGCTATTGAATTACTGTTTAATAATTAATTTACAACTTTTGTGCTTAATAAGTTATATTTGACACATATGCAAAAACAATTACATCCTCAAAGTTAAAGCTGCATAGTTCAATACAAAGGGAAATAGATCTGGATTCTAGTCTGTTTGCAAGATTTGGGCACATAAATTAACCTCCCTGAAGATCAATTTTCTACTCTGTATAAAAGATAACAAAAGTTTCTATGATCACAAAAAGCTGTGATCAATTGAGATGCAGTATGTTAGAGAACTCTGTCACAGAACTATTTAAAAATGACTTAACAGACCCAGATGCAGGTTGCACAGGTTGAGATGGCAAGCCCTAGCTGGATTCCTGGTCCAACCTAAAGACCAGGCATGGTGGCATGCACCTGTAATCCCAGCAACTTGGAAATCCGAGGCAGGAGGGTTGTAGGTTCAAGGCTGACCTGAGCAACATAGCGAGACACTGGCTAAAACACAACTGAGTATGATGTTACATGTTTGTAGTCACAGTTGGGAGGTCAAGGCAGGAGGATTGGGACATGGCAAGACCTTGTCTTAAAAAATAATGAGTTAACATTAATTCTCTGTAAACTTTTAAATAAAATAAATGACAAAATTAAAATAGAATGAAATGTTTATTCAACAATCCCTTCCATAGAACTTAGTATTATATTTTATAATAGACACCAATTTCTGACACATTGAGGTAAGTTTAAAAAACAGGAATTCATCTTTGAAATTGAGGTACTCACTGAATAAGATAGAACTAAACTAAATGATTGATAAGTAACTGTGGCATGACAGTAGGTAATTAATCTTTTGATCATGGCCTAACAAGAAAGCATAATCTTCTAAATATGATCTCAAAAATCTCAGCAACACATAATACCATTGTAATTACAGTAAATGTGTACATTGCAATGAGAAAAATGGTCTTTTCAAAGTGTTCGGGAACCATACATTTTATAATAGTCATTTTTTTCCCAAGAGCTACAGCGTCACACAGATAAAGAGGTTTTACTTGGAAACCAAAGAGGTGAATTTGAAGCCAAAATGCTATCACCTCTAGACTAATTCTCAATAAAACAGAGAGGATATAAATCACAGTGTAGATGGGCTTTTGAAGAATGCATTCTTGATTGATGCTTTTACATGCAGCATAAAGATGAAAAATAGCTCCAGGAACCAGGACAATCACTAGCTGTAATGCCCAGAACACCTAAAGCATGTCAGAAATATCTTAGTCAAATCAGTTAATCAACATGTAATCAATATACACTGAAAAAAATCACTGACTTTCAATAGAGGGTAACTTAAAAATTTCATTTCATGAAAGGTTTATAAACAGTAAAAAATAATAGGATGGCGATAGTAACAAGTATACTTAATTACTAAGATGGTTAATTTTTTAAACATATGGTAATTGTGAAAGTATATATTACTCTTGTTGCCATTCAGTTACTAATAGTGATGAAGTACTTTTATTTAGTAGCTACCTAATTTCTACGTTCTAAATATGGAACTGGAGTATAATGTTTAACATCAATAGATAATAGAATGCTGGAAGAAAGCTTTATAATTTCAAATTTATCTTAAATATATAGTTAATTAGAGAAAAAATTAACATAATCCTTGAAGTAACAGTTCTTAGGGTGTTCCTCATCTTATAAATATGGGACTGGAGTATAATTTTTAACATCAATAGATAGGCTGGAAGAAAGCTTTATAATTTCAAATTTATCTTAAATATATAGTTAATTAGAGAAAAAATTAACATAATCCTTGAAGAAACAGTTCTTAGGGTGTTCCTCATCTTATGACATCTTTGAAGTAACAGTTCTTAGGGTGTTCCTCATCTTATGACATTATTTTACATTTAAAAAGAAAAAAAATAATTTCTGTTTGAAAGTTAATGTTTATGTGGCATACAGAAGAACTTACTTGTGGAGTGATTGGCCTGAACTGATTGTAACAGAAGAGATTTATTTCTCTTTTGTCTGGATCACAACTGAAGTGTAAAGCCTCATTCCCATAAACTGCAAAGCCTAGCACCCCAAGGAAGAACATTCGGACCGATCCAAAGAAAAGGGTATGGAACTGACCAATCACAGTTGGAGGTTTAACCTGTTATGGTTTTAAGAGAAAAGGAAATCTTTTGAAAACAAACATTAAAAGAGAACATTTTAAAATGTTTTCATGATCACATTTTACAAGTCTAAGATTCAAGAAACTTTGAAACAAGGTAGATCCTTAGAGATCATCAAATCCAATACAAATCCTGCATTATGAGATTTCTCACTCCTTTTCATGCTTAAAATACAACAGTCTAATATGTAATTTTGGAATATTTAAAGATATTTGAATTCAATGAATATTTCCTAACTCTATAATCTTTTGAATCAAATCATGAGAATGTTAGCATGTGAAGTACGTTTTTTTTTGGAAAATTAGATAAACAAACCCAGCATTAAACTCAATATACACATTTCTTAACAATCAAATAGTGTTTATTTAGTAATCATTGCAGCTCTTTTTTCCTTGCTTCTTAATTATGGAATTGAGAGAGTGAGCTACTTTAAAACAACAGTAGCTAAAATTACTTTCTGAATTCCTCTATTTATAGTTTTAAATAGAGTATTTAAATAGTATTTCAGACTATTTTGAAGTTTATGGCTGATATTTATATTTTTCTCCATATGCAGAAGAATTTATTCATCCAAACTCATGAAAATTAGGTTAAAATACACAGACAGACTCATACACTTGATTTTTTTGGTTGTATAATACTTACACATCCTTCATAGAAGTTTTTGATGTAATTTAGAGACATGTCTCAGGAGCTATTATCCTGGCATCCCTGTGGGTTAATTCTTGACCCACATTGCCAGTTCGCTTCTGCCAGAATCAAACTGTTGTATTCTCTCATGACTCTTACAGCAGAAAACACGTATCACTGCAAATTTCTCTCCCCTCCTCCTTCTTTTCTTTTTTTATTTCATAGATCTCTGGGGCCCCAGTCAACTTTCCTATCTCTGTCCCAAAACGAAACAAAAAACAAAGAAACAAAAGCAGAGGGCATGTGGTCACTCTAGTAATCCCTTGACTTGCAGTGTCAGCATAGCCAGCCAGCCAGCCAGGAGTGCCAGCGAAGCAAGAGGGCAGCCGACAGAGGATCCGAGCACCCAGTGCCTCTGCAATTACCTGAGAATTGTCTGAATGCAAATCAGTGGATTCTATAGCTCTGGATATTTTTCTGAAAATGTCGAAGTGATCTATTTTTGAACACATGTGAAATACTCCTGATTCCTTTTTGTTTACTTCCATGAATTATAACTGATTTCTGGGATGTCTGAGAAATGGTAACACAGGCTATGATTGTTATTACATCACTGACTATTATGTATTGCTGTATTTGTCTTCTGTTGAATGTTTGCTACAGACATGGAAAAATCTGCAATTAGTTTCTATTCTAAGGAAGAGGATAGGGAACTGCTAATCAAGGTAAAACCAGTATCTAGCACAAGTAATGAGAACAATCCTTCACATCTTTTCTTTGTTCCTTCAATAGATAAATCATCTGACAGACATTGTCATAGGTTCTGAAGACTAGCAGAGACCACAACAGACAAGTCACTACAAGTAACTACTTCCAATAATAATATCTACTTACTATTTTCCATCCACCTATAATGCCACATTGGCAATGGTGGATCATATCTGCTTTCTTCTCATCTTTCTTTCTCTTGTGATCTACTAAATGTTTTAACTCCAGACAACTTCGTTACTCTGTGCTACCAAGCAGAGAAGTGACTACATAATACACGTAATTGTAACCAATGGGCAGGGAGCAGTGGCCTTGTTGAATTGAAGTGCTGTGCTGGATAGAAATGTTTGAAAACAGGTCATTTAATGATCCCTCATAATGGTTAGACAAAAGAAATTGATGTATAGTCTCATTTTCAGAATCATAATCCCAGGTTTTCTTTGTATTGATTCCTATAAAGGGACATCTAAAAGCTATAATATCCATTTGCATGGACAAAATGCTTTACTTTTGCCATTGCACAATAATTAATATTATTTAGTCAAATATATGTAAGTGTCAGAGTTGTAGACATTATTAAAATCTTCCTGGTCTTTTCAGAGTTGTCTAAATTTATCTTGATCCTTAATTGCATGTGTAGAAGAGAGATTTGCTATAATCATTGCTGAAATCTGTGAAGATTTATCTATCAAATAAGTCTTTTTTTTATAGGTTCTGATCCAAATGAATACTAAGAAAAAGGAATAAGTCACATGGAGGCTAAAATAGCACCCTTATTAAACATAAATAGTAGTTTAAAAAAGAATGTGACATCACTTTGGGAAAGTGTGACTCTTAGATGTACAAGAGACTTCAAAACTTTTGTGGAAAAATGAAATTATGAGTTTATTTGGATGCAAAAAAATTGAAAAGCACCCAGTTTTTTTTTTTTTTCATAATACACCTTCTCCCTGAATTTTTTGAAGAACCCTTTGTATTGTTCGAATCCTGGTCAATGCTATATCATAGTTATTTTTTCTACATGGTGTGACTGCCTGGTCTGTAAGAGTTACGGCAGGAGAAGAGCAGAGGATAAGTGCTTATCTCTGTGGGTAGCTTACTAAGAAAGAGAAAGTGCAAGATGATAAGTAATAAATAAATGTTTGGTCTTACCTTCCAAAGGGGGGTAAACCACCAGATCAGACAGCAGCTCTAGTGATACTGACCTTATATGTATGAGAATTGGTAAATAGGGCTGCTTAGTAGGATGATAATCTGGCTTCTTCACATGCTAGCAGTTACAGGTTCCTAAAAGCAGCAGAAGAGGATAATCCTCACTGCCCAAGCTCTGTTGGGTCTCTGTTTGCTAGGAAAAGCAAGTTGCAATACCAACCAAATTTGAGAAATAGTTTTTACCTCTTGATGAATATGCAAAGTCACATAGCAGTGTGATGGGTTCACAAGTAGAAAATTTTGTGGCCTATTTTATATTCTGCCAGTGTGCCCTCTGATCACAAATATTCATATCCCTCTCACATGTACTCATCATCATCCCAGGATGCCAAAACTCTCATTTCATTATAGGATTAAGGTTAAAGAGTAGGGTTTTGTGATTTCCATGATGTCTGGATATAGCTTAGATTTGGCTTGATCCTGAATATGAAGATACAAAAGGAAAAGTTATCTTTCACACATAATCAGATTAATATCATGAAACGAGGATGAAAAAACTACAGTAGACACTTCCATTTCCAAAGTGGAAGAATAGGAGATAGACATTTGTTACTTGTCTATAACAATTCTGAAATCTTACAGGGAAAAATATTAGCAGTGTCCCTACTCTGGAAGTGGGGAACATTGCATGATTAAAGCATATTACTGTTCTCAGAAGCTGTTACCCACTCTTTTACTGCGTAATGCAAGTGATTTTCAGTCTGTTGTTGTCAATGACATATAGGTCCATTCTCTGTATTCTTGGCTGAAAACGTATCCTCATTTTCACACAAAAAAGAGAAATGACTGTTCTTAGCTTTTCATAGTTTTCCTTGTAAAGGTCTTTTATTTCTTTGGTTGTATTTATTCCTCTGTATCTTCCTTGTTTTGTAGCTATTGCAAATGGGATTGCTTTATTCAGTTCTGTCTCAGTTTGTTAAAAAAATCTATAAATTTTTGTAGATTGATTTTGTATCCTGCAACTTTACTGACATAATTTATTATGTCTAGGGTTTTTTCATTGATTCCTTTGGATTTTTTACGTATATAATAATATCTACAAATAGGGACAGCTTCACTTCTTCTTTTTTATCTTCATGTCTTTTATTTTATTCTCTTGTCTGGTTATGTTGGCTAGGATTTCCAGGACTATGTTTAAAAGGAATGGAGAGATTGGGCAATTTTGTCTTGTTCCAATTTTTAATGGGAAAACCTCTAGTTTGTCCCCATTCAGTGTGATGATCATAGTAAGTTTATCATATATGGGTTTTATTATGTTGAGGAATGTCCCTTCTGCCCAATTTTGCTGAGAGTTTTGATCATGAAGCAATGCTATATTTTATCAAATGCTGTTTCTGCATCTATAAATATGATCATATGATTTTTCTTTCTTTCTGTTAATGTGGTATATTACATTTATTGTTTTATATATGTTAAACGAACCTTTCATCCACAAGATAAAGCTTATTTGGTCATGGTATATAATCTTGATATGTTACTGGATTTGGTTTGCTAGCATCTTATTGAAAATTTTTTTATCAGTGTTCATCAGGGGTATTGGTCTGTTTTTCTCTTTTTATTATATTTTTGCCAGGTTTTGGTATCAAAGGAATAGAGGCTTCATAAAATAAGCTTGGGGAAATTCCTTCCTTTTGAGTCTTTAAGAATAGCTTGAGAAGAATTGGGGTTAGCCCTTTGAAAGTTTTGTAGAATTTAGAAGTGACACCATCTGGACCTTGGCTTTTCTTTCTCGAAAGACTATTTATTACTGCTTCATTCTCTTCACTTGTTATTGATCTATTCAGTCTTTCTATTTTATCTTGATGCAACTTAGGTAACTTGTGCTTATCCAGAAATGTGTCCATCTCATCTAGATTTTCTAGTTTGTTGGCATGTAGTTGCTAATAATATTCTCTATCTCTCTCTCTTTTTTTTTTTCATTTCAAATATATCAGTTGTATTATTGCCAGATTCATTACTAATTTTGTCTGTCTGGTTTCTTTCTCTATTTTTCTTAGTTAATTTACCTAATGGCTTTTCAATTTTGTTTATCTTCTCCAAACAACAGCTTTTCACTTCATTTATTTTTTTGTATACTTTTATTTTTTCATTTATTTTAGCTCTAATTTTTACTATTTTCTTCTTTTGTTTTCAGTTTTTTTTTGTTGATTTTACAGTTCCTTAAGATATAATGTTAAGTTACTTATTTGCCACCTTTTTTTTTTGTGAACACTAATGGCTAAAAACTTGCCTCTTATGACTGATTTTGCTATATCCCAAAGGTGATGGAGAGTAGTACATTCATTGTCATTAGTTTCCATGAATCCTTTGATTTCAGTCTTTATTTCCTCAATAGTTTGAGAGTAATTCAGGAGTAGATTATTTAGTGTCCATGCTTTTGTTATTTTTAAAGGCTCTTTCTGTGGTTGATTTCAATGTTTAATTCCATTATGGTATAAGAGAAGATACTAGCTATATCAATAGTTCCTATATTTATAAAAATAAATAGAGTTGTTTTATGGCCTATTATGTGGTTCCATATGGAGATGAGGGAAAAAGTATATTCTGAGGTTGCTGAGTGGAATACTCTATATGTCTGTGAGTTCCATTTGGTTCATGATATTAATTAATATCTGGGTATCTTTGTTAAAAAATGAGTATGATATTAAAAAAATGGAGAGAAATTCTGTGCTCTTGGATTAGAAGAATATATATAATCAAAATGTCAGTCCTGCCCAAATTAATTAGTCCCACATCTGTGGAAACCAATACAAAGATTTCTCAAAAATTTAAAAATAGGTCTTCAATATGATTTATCAACCACACTCCTTGGCATATACTCTAAGATAAGAAAACACTATATCAGAAAGACAAAGCACATCCATGTTTATTGCAACATTATTTATCATTACTAAAACATGAAACCAATCTAAGTGTCCAAAAACTGATGATTGCATTGAAAAACTGTGGCATACACACACACACAAACACACACACACACACACACACACTATGGAACATTACACAACTGTAAGAAAAAATGAGATCCAATTGTTTGAACCAAAATGGAATATAGAAGACTTAATGTTGAGCAAAGTGATTCAGTTTCTGAAAGATACATATTGTATATCCCCATCCAATTTATACTGAGTGTCTGCATTTTATGGCAGAGGTGGAAAGATCTGAAGATGTGCTGGAGGAGGGGATCAATGTGGATGCTACTAACAGTAAGAAGGGAAAGTGAAAAAATACATAAACAGAAACTAAAACGAAAAACACACCTACTTAATGACTACAGCTTAAAGATTTATAGCTTCAACTAGGTGCTACTTTATAGTATGTTTATTCTACTCACTTAGTTTTATACCTAAAGTCAGACATGTGTTCGTAGATATGATTATGTCAACTTCACTTGCTATTGAAGGTATTTAGATTAATTAAGATCTTTGGTGAATCAGAACAATGTGAAAAAAGGAGAAAGTGAGAGAGAGTTGTTGGTGGATGGTGGGTGTGAGAAAAAAGTAAAGAAAGAAAATTTAGGATAGTTGTGAAAGTTCAAGCAATACTATAAGTAATAAACTTATGTTTATAAGAGACAAACAAATCAAACATTTTTTTTGTATTGTCTGAAATGGTACAGAATATTGTAAATCTGTTAATTTATGTCATGAAAAGAACATTTTGCTTAAAAGAAAGGACTGAATAGTGTGCAAAATATTTACAAATTGTAGTTTATCATTAATTTGTATCTGTAAATTATTGTTATAAATATCACCTATAGTTTTGATACATGTGAATTTACAAGTGAAATTTATTTTGTCAATAATTTCTGAATGAATACTTTGTTGGAAAAATGCATATCTATTACTTTTGAACATTTAGTATCTTTCTATATGTATCTGTATATGTAATTGATTATTCTTCCTTGACATGAAGAATAAAGAAAATATGTCCCAGGGTAATCATAAAAAGAAAGAAAGAAAGAAAGAAAGAAAGAAAGAAAGAAAGAAAGAAAGAAAGAAAGAAAGAAAGAAAGAAAGAAAGGAAAGAAGGAAGGAAGGAAAGAAGGAAGGGAGGGAGGGATGTGTTCACTGATGGTTTCTCCCTCAGTCTGTTTTCTGCTAGAACACAAAGGACCAAGGGCGTTTTTTTTGTAATTTGATCAATATTTGGCTCTTTTTGTCTGAAACACTGTACTTCTGCTGATACAACACTCCTAGTCCTTTTTTTTCTTTCTAAGAATCAGATTTAATATACATAGTTTGGAAAAAGTCATACTTGCAATTATTTGAAAGAAGCAAAACATTTAAGAAACACAAAAATGGAAAATTATCTGTTGATAATGTGTATGATAATATCTCTATTGGGCTAATAATATACAATGTATTTATGCCGGGAAAATTCAAGCTGTAATGATAAAAATTGTAATGATACACAGTGATTGAATGGATAAAATAAATAAATAAATAAATAAACATTGGGGAAAAAAGAAAGACATACCTCTGTTTCTGCATATATATTTATCCCTGTTTTAGAATTAGACTTGTCCGAGACCATGCTTTTACAATTTTTTGAAATGTTTTATGTAATTGAGGTAGTTATTAAGCATGTCTTTAATATTTGAGAAGTCTTACCAAAGGACATTTAGCCACACCTTTGATTTGATTTCTATGCTAAAATTTCTTACATTAGAAAATTTTACTGGTGAGTGAGATCAGTAAAGGGGAAAAAAAAGTCCCACATAGCAAGTCTTAACCTTTGATATTTCCTCCAGATTCTGCTTGCATATTTATCTATAAGCTTCTTCACAGGGTAATCTAGGTTGATTGGTAGTACCTGAAACATGGAAGTTAAGGGGTTTGTCAGCTTGGACCTTCTTATTTTCTCCTGTGTAGAGCTCAGAGGATTATTGGCTCTATAGTGGTTGGAGCATGCTGGAGAACTTCGCCCTTGTTCTACACTCTTGAACTGATCTCGTTATGAAGAAGAAGTCCAAGGAGAGAGACCAGGGACTTAGCTGAGACACACAAAGGACTCCACAAACATGATGGCATCAATACAAGTAGAAAGGAGCACATAGTACCTAAAATCATGGGTTCTGCCATCAGAATTTGAGATCCCAAATTATTTACCACTTCTGAATCTTCATTTCTCTGATTGAAGATAACTAGTTACCTAATGTAGTTATTGTATGTGGATTTAAAAAAAAATTGGAGAACATATCTCCTGTGTTCAATGAGAGTTTAAACCACCTATTATTTTCTATTAAATTTTCCTTGTTATGCAGGCTACACAATAGTAACAAATTAAAGATAGTTGTTAAGCAAAGAATGCTAATTGCTAATTTTTTCAATATAAAGCATATTTGTGTTGTCCAGAGTAAGAGTGATTTAGGGAAGTATGTATAACACAAATTCCACGTTCATTTTTTTAATAAAAAATTATTTATTTTACATTCATTCATTGAAAATCATCACAGCATACAAAATGTCATTTCCCATCCAGAATACACTGTATAGTGGCTTAATTATACATGTTATCATCAAAAATAATTTTCTATTTTTTGTTTCATATATATACACACATATATATATATACATACATATATATATATATATACATACATATATACACACACACATATATATATACACCCACACACACACATACACACACACACACACACACACACACATGCACATTTCTCCCTATTTCTCATCTTCTGTCACTTCTCACCCTCCTCCCACACTGTCTCTGGTATCTACAGTTGTTTTCCATTCACTTTTTTTATACCACATTTTATTGATTCACAAAATATCTTAATTAATCTATCCACTTTCAATAGCAAGTTCAGCTGATACATACATATCTGTGAACACATGTCTGACTTTAGGCATGAAACTTTAAGTAGAATAAATATACTACAAAGTAGCATCTAGCTGAGGCTATCTAGCTTACTGTGGTCATTAAATAGGTATTTTAAAATATATTTTTAATTTCAAGAAAAGCAGTTTTGGGGACCAGCAGTTGGCGTAATGGCTATGTCACTGGACTCCCATGTAGTCTACCACGGTTTGAGTCCTGGACCCGGTGGCTTAAACTCACGCAGGGCACGTGTGCATGCATGCCCAAAATCCTGAGAGAATGGAGGAGAAAGGATTGTGGTGTGGCCATCCTCCTTGGGGGTGGGGAGGTTGATTTCTTGCTTTCTATCTCTCTCTCTCTCTGTCTTTCTGGTGAGCGCATGCACCCTATTGCTAAAACCTCTCAAAAAAAAAAAAAAAAAAAGGGGAAACAGCTCCTTAACAAGTTTTCTATAGAATATGTGGTAAAATGACGTGGAGTATTTTTGTTTCTGTTTTTTAGTTTTACAAATCTGTTCAAATAGTGGGTACATGAATCTGTCAATAGCTTAAGAGAAGACAAAAATCCTTAAATCTGGAAAACAAAGCATAGAAGAAAATCAGTAATTTTTAGACAAAAATCATAAAATTCTATTTCACCAGTTCAGTCTCATGTCATTAATCTCTCTTCTGTGGTGGTCTGATCTTTCCATATAAATTCTGGAAGATAGCATTCAACTCTGGACTTGTCCCTATAATTAAGTTGGCCATTTTCTTAGTTGTTTTTGAAATCTAATTTCTGTGTGTCTATATTTAGTTTTCCTGATAAAGCACTCCCTTCAGAACGACTTGGAGAGGTGGATTGGTTTCAGTAAATTCTTTCAGGTTTTTGTTTATCTGAGAACATTCTTGTCTCAGATAAGACTATGACAATTATAAATTCTTTATCAGACATTTCCATGCGTTCCAATGTACCATCTGTGGATAAAGAGTTAATCTTTTCCCCTGGAGGAGAGGTTTTTTTTTTTTTTTTTTTTTTTGTTTGTTTGTTTGTTTTTGTTTGTTTCTCTTATTTCTTGTGCCTCTGTGGTGATTTCTGGTCATCTGATGGGTTATACATTTCTTCCTCAGTTCTCGAAGTTCAATCTGAGTATTTAGAGGTATACAGGAGGAGGAGATCTTAAACCTTCCTGTCATTCTGTTTTCCTTTAAGATAAAGGAGGACCTCATAACCAAGAAAATACTTTACCACTCTGGAATTGGGTTTGGGGGTGAAGTCTAAGTTGTAAATCTTCATTAGTCTTAGCCCCTGAAAGCAATAGTTCCCAGCTCCAATGGAGCCATGTGCATTTTCAATGGATGTTTCTCCTCTTTCCCCCATTATCTACTTAATTTACTCAGGAAGGGGATGTTGTGTGTTGAAGGGGTTGTTGTGTGTGGTTTATTTTGTTTTTAAAAATATGTATTTTTGATGCATTTTTTATTTCAAGAAAAAGTTTTAATTTTAATAGATCAATTATTTTTTAAATGTTGAGAAATTTGCTTAAGACTTAAAGCCAGGACAAAAGTTAGGATTCAGTTTAAACAGTAAGTAGATGAATCTATCAAAAGTTCAAGAGAAGACAAAAATCCTTAAATATGGAAAACAAAGTATAGAGGAAAATCAGTAATGTTTTAGTCAAAAATCATAAAATTCTATTTCACAAATTCAGTCTCATGTAATTAATCTCTCTTCTATTTAATTTGCTTACTGTGTTCTGATCTTTCCATTTAAGTTCTGGAAGCTAACATTCAACTCCTGACTTGTCCCAACCTTAGGTTGGCCATTTACATGGTTGGTTTTTTTACTCTTATCTCTGCATGTCAAATTTTAGTTTTCCTGGTATAACATTCCCTTCAGCACTTCGTGAAGAGCTATACTGGTGTTGGTAAATTCTTTCATGTTTTGTTTATCTGAGAATGTTCTTGTCTTTTCTTTTTGTTATGAAGGATAATTTTGTTAGATATAGTATTCTTGGTTGAAAAAAGAAAAAAGATAAACAACAAAATAAACAAAAACAACAAAAAGTGATCTAAAAATTGGCAAAGGTGGGTCCAGCAGATGGTGTAATGGTTACATCACTGAACTCCCACATAGGTGATTATGGTTTGAGTCTGGGACCCAGAATTGAAACTCACACCAGGCACGTATGTGTACATGCTCAAAATCCTGAGAGGAGAATAGAAAAGAAGGGATTGTTTCATGGCCATCACCCTCCCCCTCCCTGGGGATGATTTCTTGCTGTCTCTCTGGTGAGCACACACATGCTATAGAGAAAAATCTTTAAAAAAAAAAAAAAGGACAAAGGACCCACTTAAATATTTATCTAAAAGAGACCCATGTGGCCAACAGGTGACATGGTGGTTAAGGGCGCTGGACTCCCACATTGCCGACCGCAATTCGAGTCCTGGACTTGATGGCTTGCTTTCTCGCTCTCTCTCTCTTTTCTCTGTCCCTCTCTGGTCAAATTAAAATAAATAAATAAACAAATGGATAAATAAAAACTTAAATAAAATAATTCTTTAAAAAAAAGGAACACACAAATGACCAACAGGTATGTGAAAAGGTACTTAACACCATAAATCATTAAGCAAATGCAAATCAAAACCACAATGAGCTATCATGATATCTATTATTTAAAAAAAAAAGAACAAAACCAAAAAGTGTTGGCAAAAATCTTAAGAAAAGAGAACCCTTGCACACTGTTGGGAATGCAAATTGGTGCAGCCATTATGGAGAACAGTTTGAAAGTAACTCAAAAACTTCAAAATAGAGCTATCTTATTCATCCAACAATCCCACTTCTTGGTATAACCCAAAGAGAATGAATTATTATTTCATAGAACTATTTGCATCACTGAAGTATTATTCAACAATAGCCAAAATGTGAAAACAGCCTAAATGTCCGTTCACAGATGAATGTATAAAGAAATTTTGGTATACGCACACATATGCATACATACACAGGAGGAGAAATATTTGTTAATTAACATGATGGTGGTGTTTACTTCACAATGTACACAAAACATCAAGTTGCACACCTTAATATATACAATTATTTATTGACTATACTTCTATTTAAAATCAAATTACACTTTTAGTACTATGCTTTTCTATGTGTTTGTGTTTGTACACTTTAAAAAAATTTAATTAATATTGAACATCTTTAGTACCAACTGTTGTGCATAGTGTTGGGGATGTATAAGAAAATGTAGTCTGCCTTTGTTTTGGAGAGGTTTTTGCTATAGGGCACGTGCACTCACCAGACAGACAGAGAGAGACAGAGAGACAGAAAGCGAGAAATCACCCCCCAGGGGGGATGGCCACACTGCAATTCCTTCTCCTCCATTCTCCTCTCGGGATCTTGGGCACACGCGCACACGCGCCCAGCATGAGTTTAAGCCGCCAGGTCTGGAACTTGAACCGCAGTCGACTACATGGGAGTCCAGCGACATAGCCATTATGCTAACTGCTGGTCCCAGTCTCTGCCTTCATAGGGCTTATAGGAACATGTATTCTTGGTAATATATGTATATGTATGTATTTATGTATATACGGTTGAGATGTATTGTGCTGAGAATTTGCTCAAAATGATCATTATCTGTTTTTAATAGATAATGTAAGTAAATCTCTTTCTAAACCAAGCTATCTTGGCTTATTTTCTATCTGGCAAACAAAGGATAAAAGTACTTTATAAAAGTTTCCCATCTGACAGTCTTTTATTATCAGTAATTTGCATTGTGTCAAAGTAATTTAATGGCCTCCTCCTCATGAAATAACCAATGACTGTTGAATTGTATGGATGGAGTCCATTTAGATGCTCACAAAAGTATGTCTCACAGAAGGACAACTGAGATAAGGCAATCTGGATTGCTGCCTAGATTAATAAATCACAACCTTTAATCAATTCACATCTCACTGAAATTTCTAACTTGTCAAAATTTAGTTTGTCTCTATGCATGAATAATGTCTATTTTCTAAAATGGAATTGGAGATGGTTTCACAGGATGGGATCAATAATCAATATTATTTGGAGCAAATGATTTAACCTTCTAGGCTGTGTTTCTATTTAACCAAAAGAAAAGACTAGGACCTTTGATCTGTAAGTAATGCCAATTCTGAGATTTTACAATTCTATGATTTTATGCTTCTAAGTCTTATAACCATACTTGGAGCTATTGTACTAACTCTGAGATTTATCATCAGTAATTTGGGTGGTGCCAGCAATTGCTTGACATAATGATTAATGTAAAACCTTTTTATCATTTTTTTATTTTTCTATGAGTTTGTATTTCAATTGTTTCTAAGCCATATGGTTTCTAGTGGCATAACACATATTGCTACTTTTTTAAATATTCCATTGACACCCCCCCCAAGCATAGAACACTGCTTGTAAATCCAGAAGACCTGAATTTATATCTTTTTTCTACTATTACTGGCTATTATTTAAGCACACTGCATTACTAATAACTTTGCTAGTTTGAGTTTTTCCACCCATAAGATGGATGATATCTGATTCCTCAATTCAGTGAGCTGAGCTTTATTATGATGTCCTCTTTCTGAAAGGTGACCACAAGACAGATTCTGGCAGTAAGCTGATGCAATCGGGGTTCACTTGGTTTGTTTTCCTTTTCTCAGTGATTGTATTCCTGGGCCACTTGCTTTTCAATGACTATCTCGTCCTTGACAATGATTGTTCATGTTTTATATCATTTTCTAGTTGTTTAAAGCAGAAAGAATGTGCAATCCCATTACTCCATTTTATACTAGAACATGAATGCCTTTTGTGATCTCAGTATTGATCTGAAGAGTTAAAATGAGTAGTACGTAACCTCTGAGTAAATAGCAATGTTGCGATATTCACAATACAGTATATATAACTTTATACTTAAAATTAAGAAGTCAACAGAGTCCCATAGAAGTATCAAGTAGTATGTGGTCAGAACTAAGCCAGGTTCTTTAGGTTGATTATTAGTTTTTTTTTTTTTGGGAGAGATTTTCACTGTAGGGCGCGTGCGCTCGCCAGACAGACAGAGAGAGGCATAGAGACAGAAAGCGAGAAATCACCCCCCAGGGGGGATGGTCACGCCGCAATCTCTTCTCCTCCATTCTCCTCTCGGGATCTTGGGCACGCACGCACACGCGCCCGGCGTGAGTTTTAAGCCACCGGGTCCGGGACATGAACCGCGGTTGACTACGTGGGAGTCCAGCGACATAGCCATCACGCTAACTGCTGGTTCCCGGTTGATTATTAGTTTTTAAATGAAAGACAAGGAAATCCTTTGCTTCTTAGTTCTTTGACTGTTGGTTGTATGATATTGGATACATTTTTTTTGCTTTTTCTTGGGTTTCAATTTCTCATCTGTAAAAACAATAACAAAAAAATTACATATCTCATAGAGTTGCTACTAAGACTAAATGAGGGGGCCAGCATTTGGCCAGCTGGTTAAGGGACTGGACTCCCATATAGCTAGATGCAGTTCAAGCCCCAGACTAGGTGGCTAGAAAATTATGGTGTGCACATGTGTATGTATGCCCAAAATCCCGAGAGGAAAATGGAGGGGCAGGCATTTTGGCAGGGTCAACCCCTCTAAGGGATGATTTTTCACTTTCTCTCTCTCTGCCTCTGTTTCCTTCTCTAGTGAGTGCATGTGCCCTATAGCAGAAAAAAATCTTTAAAAAAAAGATGAAATGAGATATATTGTATAAAGTATTTAACATAGTACCTAGATAGCAAATATCAAATGAACATAAAGTATCATATTGATGTTGTTCTGTGATTGTTATCGAAAAGTTGGTCAATTTTTATACTGAAGATAAGTTTGTAAATCTTTAAGTGCCTGCCATGCCTAAAGTCCATGGCAGCTATTTATATTTTTTATTTTGGGTGAAAATAAACTAATTTATATGGCCGTAAGTGGACTAGCTTGTGGGATATCAGCCAGCAGTATCCCAAAATAGGCTCGATATAATAGGTTAATGAGGTAGTTTTATTTCGATGAGGATAGCCTGCCCCAGCCTGATTTCCCTTCTTGGCATCATGTATACCATGGTTCTTTGTCTATGCACCATTCCTGTGCTGCTGGGAATACTGGCTGGGGACAGTGCCCAACCACAACCTTCACTGGCATAGCTCACCATTGCAGGGAGATGTCTTACTCAGTTATGTCCCTTCTTGGAGTGCTATGTGGCTAGTAATTGTCCAATTGAGAGCTAAAAGACCTACTCCTATTCTGATTCAGAATAACCATCCAGGGCCATCCCACCTCCAGCTTACCTTGGATTGAGCAAGACTTCAATTGTAAACACACTGCAGGTGTTTTCCCCTCTGCTCAGTCCTGCCTTTCATGTTTTCTTATGGGGCAGCTCCTCAAACTAATTGTCACTAAACCTTCTCTATACATCTCATCATCTCAAAATCTGTTCCTATGGTACCTGATCTAAGACAGTTGGGGAAGGTGAATGTAAGACATACACAAAGGAAGGATGTTGCATTCCCTCAACCTATTGCTCTGACTGCCTGAGAGCTGACATAGGCCTCCCAGTTAGAAATACTGAGATCAAGAGTTGTACAACTGGGAACCAGCAGTTAGCGTAATGGCTATGTCGCTGGACTCCCACGTAGTCGACTGTGGTTCACGTCCCAGACCTGGTGGCTTAAACTCACGCCAGGCACGTGTGCGTGTGTGCCCAAGATCCCAAGAGGAGAATGGAGGAGAAGGGATTGTTTCGTGACCATCCCTCCTGGTTGGTGATTTCTCTCTTTCTGTCTCTGTGTCTCTGTCTGTCTGGCGAGCGCCACGTCCTATAGCAAAAACCTCTCAAAAAATGAAACAAAACAAAACAAAAAAGAGTTGTACTACTACTAAAGTGGTTTCTTTTTTTTTTTTTCTTTTCTTCTTTTCTGTTTTTACAAAGTTTTTTTTTTTTTTTTTGCCATAGAGCATGTGTACTTACCAGGGAGACAGAGAGAGACAGAGAGAGAGAAAGTCATCTCCCTCAGGGGAGATGACTATGCAGCCATTACTCCTCCATTCTTCTCTTAGAATTTGGGGCATACATGCACAAGTGCCCAGTGTGAGTTTCAAGCTGCTAGGTTCAGGACTCAAACCATAGTCAGTCATGTGAGAATTCAGTGCCTTAACCACTGTGCCTAAGATGATTTCTATGTTGTCGCTTCTTTTTTTTTCCTTCCTTCCTTCCTTCCTTCCTTCCTTCCTTCCTTCCTTCCTTCCTTCCTTCCTTCCTTCCTCCCTCCCTCCCTCCCTCTCTCTCCCTCTCTCTCCCTCTCTCTCTCTCTCTCTCTCTCTTTCTCGCCATAGGGACATGCCACAAGGCATGTGTACTCAGAAGAGAGACAGAGGAGAGTGAGAAATCACCTTCCAGGAGGTATGGCCAAGCTGCAAATCCTTCCTCCTATTCTTTTCTCTGGATCTTAGGTATGTACAGACATGCATCATTGTGCCTTTCAGGCCCCCAGGTCCAGGACTTGAGCTGTGGAGTTAGCCACATGGGATCCAGCACCTTAACCACTATGCCACCTGCACCTTAACCACCATCCTCCGGAAAATGGTGAAGAAATGTATTCCTTAACCACAGCTTTCTATCTCCTTAGCAAGTCTGAAACTGTTTTATATGTGTTTAAATTGAAGGAGCTTTATAATACATGTGTTGCTACATACATTTCAAGCCTACTGAGCAACATATTAAAGAGAAAGTAGACATGGAAAAAAATGTAGAAAAGGAGATAAGAGTTAGTCCAACTAGCATGGTTTTCTGAAATACAAAAAGTAATAGCTACAGGCAGTTAAGGTTGGCATCGTCGGTAAATACAGGACCCGCTATGGTGCCTCCCTCCGGAAAATGGTGAAGAAAATTGAAATCAGCCAGCGCGCCAAGTACACCTGCTCCTTCTGTGTGAAAACTAAGATGAAGAGACGGGCTGTGGGCATCTGGCACTGTGGTTCCTGCATGAACACAGTAGCTGGTGGTGCCTGGACCTACACCACCACTTCGGCTGTCACAGTGAAGTCAGCATCAGAAGACTGAAGGAATCGAAAGACCAGTAGAAGCTCCATAGACATTTGGAATATCATAGCCTACAATAAATGGGTTAATTCATGTAAAAAAAAATTTTTTTTTTGTTTTTAAGTGTTAAAAAAAAAAAAAAGGAGTACTTCCAGTCTCTCTGATTCACATCCATTTCCTCCAGGTTTCTACACCTCCTGTCAGTGCTAGAGTAGTTCTTGCATCCCCAGAGACCTTGAGACATGGATACTCCATGAATAATTCCTAACTAAACCAGAAGAGAACCTGATCTAAGACAGATAAAGCTCATTCTTCAATTAAGGGTACCTTCTGTTATGAAACCATCTGCATCATTTAATCCTAACTTCAAAGGATTTTTCTGAGGTAATCATAAGTGACCATTTTATATATATATATATATATATATATATATATATATATATGTACATACACACACAAATACCTGATAGTCAGTGGTTTTTGTGGAATTATTTACTATGGCATCTAACTCAGAGAGCCCATGTTTAAAACCAATGCTTTGCCAGTGCTTATTCCTGACTTTATTCCAGTTTTTATCAATATAGGTTTTATGGGGGACCAGTAGGTGGCATGATGGTTGAGGGTGCTGGATTCCTACATGACTGACCGTGGTTTGAGTCCCGGACCTGGTGGCTTGCTTTCTCACTTTCCCTTTTTCTCTCTCTCTGTTTCTCTCTGGTCAAATTAAAAAAATAATAATAACAAATTGAATTAAATAAATGAATAATTCTTTAAAAAATATGTTCTATGAGTCATCAATATGCTGTCATTTTCAATGTTTGACACAGTAAGAAATTGTAAATGTTTTTGTTTCATGTGTTAGTGTGGAAAAATAATGGTTGATTGATGTTCAGCAAAGCAGTAAATGACTCCATAATTTCCACATATATTGAATTGTTTTTTGTATTATTGGAACATACAACATTCCTTTAATTTATGACATGCTTGTAGAATTGAACTCTAGTGCATATAATCAGTCTTATGTGCATAAACTCCAGATTACCGAATTAAAATCTCATACTAAATTGCTGGGCTATCATTAGAACTTTCGTTTCTTATTCCCTTTGTGACATGTTACCAGAGAAAATTCACTGCTTTGAATAATAATGAGCTTGAGATAAATTTAGCTTTTGAAAGCTGATTAATGTCTTTCCCTGTTATAAACACCTAATTTATAAAATACCTTTGCTCCCTTTTATAAGAAAAATGTAATGTCCGTTTTTCTTGTTAATTCCTACTTATTAAATATTTATCTTTAATATGTTAATACAGATCTTGGAATGTAGAAGTAGTAGAACTGGCAAAATATGGACCCATATGTGAGATGATTATATTAAATACTCTGGCTATAATTATTTGAGTTTTATGAACCATATGAATTAAAACTACTAAACGTACCACATATTATTATTCAGAAAGAATTTTTTCCAGCATTGTATGTTAAGGGTACATGTATTTTTAAGGTGCAGGTAAATGTTCTGTAATGTCCTGGTGATCTTTTGTGACCTTATCATTGTAAGCCTAGTAAACACAAATGAATGGAAGTCAATCCCAGCATTTGGAATACAAACAATTTAAGAATGAGTTGATTGCTATAAGTTTCTAATAACCATTTTTATCAATAAAATGTATATGGAATTCCTTTCCTTTTTAAAGTTTGCTATAGGATCCATGTACTTTCCAGATAGAGAGAAAGAGAAAGTGAGAAATCACGGGGGATTAGCTATGCTGTAATCCCTTCTTCATTCTCCTCTCAAGATTTTGGGTATGCATGTACATGTGCCTGGTGTTTTACAAGAGCCTGGTTTGTTTTTCAAGCCTCAGGGCATGGGACTCCAATTGTGCAGTTGGCCATGTGGGATCCAGCGGTCTTAACTTCCATGCCACCTGCTTGCTATATATAGGATTTCTTAACTTAGAATGAATAAGGTGGCAGGTTTCTAATGATGTTAATAATAATGATGTTAATGGAAGTCAATAATTGGTTCAAAGCAACTATGTTAATAGTGATGATGATAGTAATTATGCCTTATTTGGCTAACTTGGGATAAAATTTATAGTAATAATAAGCTGAAAGATGATTTTATGCCAAAATATCTGTTGAAAAAAAATTTAACACTAAATTACAAATGGAAGCATGAATGGGTAAGAAACTAAAAAACAAAAAAAGTCTAATTAATCCCTGGATAAAAATTGCTTATCAGTTTTCAAATGACGCAAAGAGATCTTGACAAAAAGCAAAACCTTGCTGGAATAAATTCCTTGCAGCTGCCAGACAGAACAATTTGGAATTAAATGGTATCACAAATATGAACTTCCCTTTATTCCTGACTCTTTCGCATCCACAGACTTGTAGGATTTCAAGACCATTAAATAGTGAATATTCGGTTCTAGTAATTTATCCTTGAGTCCTTCCTAAAAGGCTCTTGAAATAGAACCCTATGCACACTTTTTCTGTACCCAAATATGATTTTAATAATTCTATAAATCCTCTGAGAGCCAAATATTCTGTTATAACTTCAGACTGAAGAAGTATTTTTATGTAGGTGTGGGGTATGTGATTTGTTTTTTCCCTAAGAGAATTCAGAAAACTGTATCAACGTTTTTTCTTGCATGTAGTAGCTTTCTTAAACTCATAATTCAAGGTCTGTGGAAATTTTTTACAGCCATTTCTCTATGTCAAATTCCAAATGATGTTAGTGCTTAAAACTGATGACCATGTTAGATCTAAGGACTGAAAAACAGATAATAGTCACAGGAATAGATTATAATACATTTCTAGTGATAGATTTTTTTCTTCATTTCCACTACTTCTACACTAATATAGTATAGGTATAGTCTTAATAGTTTCTCAAATGTCTTATTGTCATATTGTCTCCTCAAAAAATAAAATCTGCACTCAATGTTTCGATAAGGATAGCCTGCCCCAGCCTGATCTCCCTTCTTGGCATCATGTATACCATGGTTCTTTTTCTATGCACCGTTCCTGTGCTGCTGGGAATATTGCCTGGGGACAGTGCCCAACCACAACCTTCACTGGCATAGCTCACCATTGCAGGGAGATGTCTTAGTTATGTCCCTTCTTGGAGTGCTATGTGGCTAGTAATTGTCCAATTGAGAGCTAAAAGACCTACTCCTATTCTGATTCAGAATAACCATCCAGGGCCATCCCACCTCCAGCTCTCCTTGGATTGAATAAGACTTCAATTGTAAACACACTGCAGGCATTTTCTCCTCTGCTCAGTCCTGCCTTTCATGTTTTCTTATGGAGCAACTCCTCAAACGAATTATCATCATCTCAAAATCTGTTCCTATTGTACCTGATCTAAGACAGTTGGGGAAGGTGAATGTAAGACATACACAAAGGAAGGACATATTCCAAATGCCCTCAACCTATTGCTCTGACTCCCTGAGAGCTGACATATGGCTTTGTTTTTTTTCCTAAATCTCCACGACTCTCTACTGCTTAGTGAACATAGACTACACACTATAATTTAGCATTCAAAATATTCCACAAGTTAATTTTTTCAGTTTATGTAATGCTTAATTTGGGGTGTTAACTGGATTGAAGGATGCCAGGAATTTTAGGAAACATTGTTTCTAAGTATATCTGTTAAATACTTGCCGAACAAGATTAGCATGTGAGTCAGTGGTCTGAGATAGGAAGACTTGCCTTTAATGTGGGTGAACACCATCCAGTCATCCAGGAGTGTGGAAGGGACAAACAGATGAAGTGGGGTTTTGTTTCCTCTTCCCACCTCTTCTCTCAACTTTTCCTTTAAGAGCATGTTGTGTGTTCTTTTATACATTCTGTTTGGTCCACCCTTGTTTCTTCACTTAGCCCTTGACTGTTTGTTTCTGCCAGATTCTGGCCTCTCCATCCCTCCTCCAGACAGACTTCCAGTTCTTTAACCTTCCTTTAGACTTGACTCTTACCATAAGTGGACTAAGGGCTCTTAGGTCTATGGTTACCCAAGGGTCCGCATTGGACCTTGGATTAGAATAGAAACACACTGGGAACCAGCAGTTAGCGTAATGGCTATGTCGCTGGACTCCCATGTAGTCGACCACGGTTCACGTCCTGGACCTGGTGGCTTAAAACTCACGCCGGGCGTGTGTGCATGCGTGCCCAAGATCCCGAGAGGAGAATGGAGGAGAAGAGATTGCGGTGTGACCATCTCCCCCTGGGGGGGTGATTTCTCACTTTCTGTCTCTCTGTCTCTCTCTGTCTGTCTGGCAAGTGCACACGCCCTGTAGTGAAAAAACCTCTCAAAAAACAAACAAACAAACAAAAAATAGAATAGAAACACACCAGCTTTCCTGCTTAATAGTTTTTCAGCTGTTTCTCTAGCTTGCAGACAGCCTATTGTGGTACTTCTCTACCTTGTGATCATGGGAGTTAATTCCTATAGTAAATCACTTCTTTTGCATATATATTTGTCTTACGGGTTCTGTTTCTTTCGAGGATCCTGATGAATACAGGGTCTCCCATGCCGCTAAGAAATCTATGCTTTGGTCACTTCAAATATCACCTTTATCTCGAATATGCCTTATGGTAGTTCTATTTGAAAGTCTTTGAGGAACCTCCATATCGTTCTCCACAGAGGCTGGACCAATTTACATTCCCACCAATAGTGTAGGAGTGTTCGCCTTTCACCATATCCCCTCTAACACTTACCATTATTTGTTTTTTTAATCTTCACCATTCTGACTGGGGTTAGGTGGTATCTCATTGTGGTTTTGATCTGCATCTCCCTTATAATGAGGGATGTTGAGCACTTTTTCATATGTTTTTTTGGCTGTTCGTATGTCTTCCTTAGAGAGTTGTTTATTCAGCTCATTTTCTCATTTTTTAATTGGGTTAATCATTTTCTTCTGGGTAAGCTGCTCGAGTTCTCTGTGTATTCTGGTTATAAGTCCCTTATCTCAGGCACAGTTAACAAAAATTCTCTCCCATTTTGAGGGCTGTCTATTCACACTAATTATAGTGTACTTTGCTGTGCAGAAACTCCTTAATCTTATGTAATCCCACCTGGCTATTTGGGGGATTATTGCCTGTGCTTTGGAGGTCTTGCTTAAGAAGTCTTTGCCTACCCCAATGTCTCCCAGAGTTTTCCCATGGTTTTCTGTCAGTAGCTTTTTAGTTTGGAGTCTTAGGTTTAGATCTATGATCCAGTTTGAGTTGATTTTTGTTAATGGTGACAGATAGGGGTTCAGATTCATCTTTCTGCTGGTGGATACACAGTTTTTCCAACACCATTTGCTAAAGAGGTTTCTCTTTTCCCACTGGATTGACTGGTACCCTTTGTCGGCTGTATGTTTTGGGGTTTATTTCTGGAATCTGTACTCTGTTGCATTGGTCTTCATGTCTATTTTTGTGCCAATACAATGCTCTTTTGATTATCACAGCTATGTAATATATTTTGGAGTCAGGAAGTGAGATGCCACCTACTCCAGTCTTCTTGTGCAGGATGGCTTTAGCAAAACAGGGTCTTTAATGGTTCCAGACAAATTCTATGATTGTCACGGGACCAGCAGTTAGTGTAATGGCTATGTTGCTGGACTCCCATGTAGTCGACCATGGTTCAAGTCTCGGACCCAGTGACTTAAAACTCACGCTGAGTGTGTGTGCATGTGTGCCCAAGATCCTGAGAGGAGAATGGAGGAGAAGGGATTGTGCTGTGGCCATTGCCCCTTCTTGTGGCTATGGTAAATGGGATTACTTTCTTCAGTTCTGTCTCTGCTTGTTGTTTGTATATAAAAATGGTATAAATGTTTTAGTTTAATTTGGTATTCTGCACTTTACTATACAAATTTATTATTTCAAGGAAGTTTTTTCGTGGATACTATTGGGTCTTCTATGCATACAATCATGTAATCTGCAAGCAGAGATAGTTTTAGCTCTTCCTTCCCTATTGGAATGCCTTTTATTTCCTTCTCTTGTCTGATTACATTGGCTAAAACTTCCAATATTATATTGAATCAGAGTGGAAAAAAATGGGCAGCCTTTCTTGTACCTGTTTTCAGTGGAAAAGCTGAAAGCTTTTCCCCTTTAAGTATAATGTTAGCTGTAAGTTTTTTATAAATGGATTTTATTATGCTGAGAAATGGTCCTTCTATGCCAATTTTACTGAGAGTCTTGATCATAAAAGCATGTTATATTTTGTAGAATGCTTTTCTGCATCAATTGTAATGATCATATGTTTTTTATCTTTCTTTCTATTAATATGGTGTATTATATTTATGATTATGCACACGTTGAACCACCCTTGCATCCCTAGAATAAAGCCTACCTGGTTGTGATGAATAACCTTTTTTATATTCTGTTGAATATGATTAGCAAGTATCTTGTTGAGAATTTTTGCATCTATATTCATCAGGGATATAGGTCTGTAGTTTTCCCTTTTCATCTTATCCTTATCCATTTTGGGCATGAAGATAATGGAGTCTTCATAGAATGAATTTGGAAGGAGGGTTCCTTTCTTTTGGATCTCTAGAAACAGTGTGAGTAGAATGGGGGTTATATCTTCTTTAAAAGTTTTGTAAAATTCAGCAGTGAAGCCATGGGGTCCTGGATTTTTCTTTGTTGGGGGGTTATTTATTACTGATTCAGTCTCATTGCTTGTTATAGGTCTATTCAGGCTTGCTATGTCTTCCTGAGTCAATCTTGGTAGATTATATGTGTTCAGGAATTTGTCCATCTCATCCAGGTTTTCTTCTTTGTTAGTATAGAATCGCTCATAGTATCCTCTAATGATGTTTTGTATTTCTGTTATGTCTGTTGTCATGTTGCTTGATTTGTCATGGATTTGACTTATCTGGTTCCTTTCTCTCTTCTTAATAATTAGTTTGGCTAATGGTTTGTCAATCTTGTTTACCTTAAAAGAACCAGAGTTTGGTTTCATTTATTTTCTATATAGTTCGCTTATTTTCTTTTTCATTAATTTCTGCTCGAATCTTTATTATTTCTTTTTTCCTGGCATTTTTTTTTTGAATTTTGTTGTTCTTTTTCCAGTTCCCTGAGGCATGATGTTTGGTTGTCCTTTTGCCACCTTTCCATCGTTTTCTTGTGCGCACTAATTGCTATGAACTTCCCTCTTATGACTGCTTTTGCAGTATCCCATAGATTATGGAAACTTGTGTACTCACTATCATTAGTTTCCATGAATCTTTTTATTTCTGTCTTAATCTCTGCAGTAGTCATGGAGTCATTCAGAAGTAGGTTATTTAGTTTCCATGTATTTGTATATTTTCGAGGGCTTTTCCTGAGATTAATATCAAATTTAATTCCGTCATGATCAGAGAAGATGCTGGACATAGTTTCTATGCCTTTGACTCTTTAAAGGCTGATTTTGTGCCCTGACATGTGATCAATCTTTGAGAAAGTACCATGCAGGGCTAAGAAAAAAATGTATTTTTTTTTGTGTTTTAGACATCTATAGATGTCTATCAAGTCCATCTGATTTATGGTATTATTTAGATCCTGAATCTTTTTGCTTATTTTTTGTCTCATTGACCTGTCTAAAGGAGATAATGAGGTGTTGAGATCTCCACCAATTTTAGTGTTACAGTCTATCTCTCCCTTTAGATCTAGCAGTCTTTCTTTTATATATTTGGGTGCTCCTGAGTTCAGTGCATAGATATTTATAAGCATTATATCTTCTTGGTTAATTAGCCTTTTTATTACTATATAATGCCCCCCCCCTTTTTTTCTTATAATTTTTGTCTTGAAGCCTATTTTGTCTGAAATCAGTATAGTGACTCGTGCTCTTTTTTAGTTTCCATTTGCATGGAATACTTTGTTCCAGCCCTTCACTTTTAGTCTATGTATGTCTTTATCCATGAGATGGATTTCTTGTAGGCAGCAGATGGAGGGGTTCTGATTTTTAATCCATTCAGCCTGTCTGTGTCTTTTTTTTTTTTTTTGCTATAGGGCGCGTGCGCTCGGGCGCGTGCGCTCGCCAGACAGAGAGACAGAAAGCGAGAAATCACCCCCCAGGGGGGATGGTCATGCCGCAATCCCTAGCCATTACGCTAACTGATGGTCCCTGTCTGTGTCTTTTGATCAGAGAATTTAATCCATTGACAGTCAATGTTATTATTGATATTTCCAGACTTGTCCCTACCTTTAAGTTGGCCATATTCATGTTTTTTTTTTTTTTTCTCTTATTGCTGTCTGTCTCTCTTTAGTTTTCTTGTTATAGTACTCCTTTTAGAATTTCTTGAAGAGCTGGTTTGGAGTTGGTAAATGTTATCAGGTTTTGTTTATCCGAGAATGTTTTTATTCTCTTTTCCCATATGAAGGATAATCTTGCTGGGTATAGTATTCTTGGTTGAAATAGTTTTTCATTTAATGCTTTGAATATGTTTTTCCATTCTTTCCTTGCTTGCATTGTTTCTGATGAGAAGTTTGATGTTAGCCTTTGTAAATGATTTGACGTTACTCACCAATCTTGGTATCTTGTCTTTGTCTGTTGTTTTGGTCAATCTAGCTATAATGTGGCATGGAGAGGATCTTCTTGGATTGATTCGACTTGGAATTCTTTGTATTTCTTGGGTCTGGGTGCTTGATTGCCTCTCTAGACTTGGAAAGTTTTCTTCTAGGATTTCATGGAATAGATTATCAATGCTCTTATTAGTTTCTTCATTTTCTGGGATATCAGTTATTCATATATTTTGGCATTTCATGGTATTTAGTATTTCTCATGTATTATCCTCAGTTTTCTTGGCTGTTTTCTCAGTAATTTTGATCATTTTTTTCTAGGTGATTGGTTTTGTCTTCTACTTCCAAAATGCGATCTTGTGCATGGTCTAGCCTGCTTTTGGTACTTTTGAGGGAGGTTTTAATTTCCTGTATTATAGCCTTCATGCCTAACAGTTCCATCTGATTCTTTTTTATGGTGTCCAATTTTTCTTTCACACCATGGAAGGACTTCCTCATCTCTTGAAGCTCAATGTCTCTTTTCTCTTGCATTGCATAGAATTTTGTTACCATAAATATTCTAAATTCTTTTTTGGGGGGCATTTCGGTAATATGTTCTAAATTTTCCCTACTTGGCAACAGGTTACACTGTTCCATTGGTGGGGATATACTACTTGATGATCTCATCCTTGAGGCTCTTCTTCAATGTATTCATTTCTGGTCAATTTGTTGGAGAGGAATGAAGTGACTGTGAACTCGTGAATTTCCTCCACTATGAAATAATTCAGTGCTATTTCTCCATTCTACCAAATCTTCAAATGTGAGAATCACAGGTGGAGTTTTACAATTGGATTTGTGAAGGGGAATTTCACTAATTTTGTAATCCCTATAGTGATGTGCAAACAATTCTCCAAATTTTACAATGCTCAGATGGGTAGCTACTTTGCAACTAAACTTCTCTAGGCAGTGGGTAAGAGCTGAGAAGTAAAACAGAAAAGCAAGGTAAAGAAAAAGAAGGTAGGAAATAGAAATAGGGAGAGAAGGCAAGGAAAAAAGAGGAAAAGTGCTAGAAGAAAAAGAGGAAAAAGGAAAAGAAATCCCTTCGCAAAAAATAAAATTGGGATTAAAGAAAACCAAAAACGTGCAAACGCATCGTGCAAGGCCAAAAAACAGGCAAACTTGGAGGTGGCTAGCAGGTTTCTGTCCTAGGCAAGAAAAAAGACAGAGATTAACAAGAAAAAGGCCCAAGGAGGGCAGAGAGATGAATTTTTCAAAAAGAGAAAAAAAATTTAGAATGGACAGAGGAAGAAAGCGAGACAGAGCAAAGCACCTATCCTACCTGGCTGGTGCGGGGTCTGGGGCGGAGGGAGTGGGCACTGGCTGGGAAGATTTCACATCCGTGAAGTTGAACCTAGAGGCCAAAAACAGGCAAACTTGGAGGTGGCTAGCAGGTTTCTGCAAGGCTAAATTTTAAACCTTTATGTCTGGGATTGTTGTCCTTGGTCAAATGAACTAAAAATCAATTCTTTTTTAATATTTAGAACATTTGTCAACATACAGAATAAGATAAGGCCACATAACATCTTTGTATGAATTAGAAAACAACGACATAATCTGGTTAAAACGTTCCACAGTCACGCCTCATGCTGAGCAAAAGTCCATCTTCCTCTTCGCATAACTCCTTGCCTGTATATGAGGTTTATTGAATGGAGACTTATTAAATTTCAGTTCTCTTTCTTTCACTGTCTAGTTGGGTGGCCTTGAATATATTGTTTACCTCTCCAGATTTAACTTAGTTACCTGAAGAATGGAGATAAAAATATGGAGTTAATAGTGTTGCTATGAATATTATAAGAGAATAATAATGCACAAATTGCCTAGCTTGATATCTGGCACAAAAGCCCTAATCATTAAATTATACTGACCATTACAATAATTATGAACTACATTACTTCCCACCATTACTTTTGAGTTGGCCTTTCCTTGAGTCATTTCTGCTATGGAAATTAAATTTATTTATAGACACAAATGCATTTTTACTTATTTATGACTGAAATTGATGACCATTATTAAGTCAGTTCCTCTTAAATAAATATTAACTTGACCACATTTCTTGAACAAAGATGGCGTTTTCTTCTGCTGTTGACTTCATGTAGAATTCTGATGCCAAACCTAGAGAGAAAATAAGTATGAGGAAGGTAATGTTTTCATTAATACCCTGACCTTGATTTAAAGTTATGATGGGTTTAGAGAAAGACATTTGTTAGTATGATCCATCATTCTCATCCAATTAATGAGAACAACTTCTATTTTCTGAAGGGCAATTTGTGAAAAAAAAAATCAGATTACTAACCACAAAATGTCGAAGTTACTTAGTTATCTTAAAAGAAAAGAAAAGAAAAAGCAATGGAGATGATTCTCCACATAACACCAAAGAAAAAGGCCTTAGCCTTGACCCATGGAGATTGCCTTCTAGGCGACAAGGTAATTTATTTTTCCAACCTAGGCTCATTCAAATTCTTGTCTTCTCTGGCAATATCGCTGCAGGTTATATTCAGTGGGCCAAATTCGTATCAGTCTTTTAACCTCTCCAGAACACTTTGCAACTGCATATATCGGCTTTGAGTGGAGCTTTTCCTATTTCATAATTGGGCTCTTCATGCTGAGAAACCTCTGGGGGATCAGGAGGGACAGTCATGAAGATGCGAATATCAGAACTATGCCAAAGGATGATTTCTGTTAAATATTAATGTATTTGCAGTAGAGAGTGAGATTGACTTAAATATTTTAGCTATGTTTACATTTACAAAATATTAAAACTTCCACAGAAAAAGATAACATTCTAGACAGTTTTTTAAAATATTTTTTATGACAATTACTTAGATGTTTATAGATATTTATTTAGATGCTTCCAAATTTGGTAAGACTGCTTGTTATACTTGGATACTTTAGACGAGACAGTTTGCAATGTGAGCATAGTATTATTCCTCAGAGCTAGAGTTCTCCTGAATATGTACATGGTGTGAAAAATTAGTATAACAAATATATTTAATAAGATATAAGACATTGCTTCATTTAATTTTATTATTAATGGTATTATTTTATAATTTCTTATTATTTTTATTATTTCAGAAAATAACAGAAAGATGACAAAGACTTAACATTTATGAGAGAAACTTTTCTTATATATAATAAATATATTTTATAAACTTCACTAAATAGTCAAATGTCAATGAACTTAATACTTAACCACATCAAGTTTCTCATGTGCTTCATGAATCCTTCAGTAGTTTCAGCAAAATCAGAAGTCTGAATCACCAACTCCATTTTTATTAATGAATTCTTGATATGCCATTTTCAATGTGTATGATTCAATGCATTTTCATAACTGGAAAATAAACGTGACTTTGAGCTACAAAATAACCACTTTATTTTTATAGAAAGAAGACAATATTAAAGGGATTTTAAACCATCTGATGTAGAAAATTTCTTTCCAGTGAAATTTTATATTTCAGTTTTTCTAGATACTATGCTCAATTAAACCTGAAAGTAGCAGCTTATCTTGGATCATAAATTCTGTTAAGGTGATGAAAAATTTTTTGATAAAAAGTAAATAAGCTGAAAATGCCAGTGCATTTTGGGTTAAATTGAGTAGAATATTTTACATTTTTACTGTTTTACAGTTTGCAAAAATTTTTTATGAACTGTTTTATATCATTTTTATTAGGAACCTGTGAGATGGAGAAGGTAGGTATGACTTAATAATATTTGCTTTTATGACATTAAAACCTTTAAGTCAGTTGAAATACTACACTTCTATAAATAAAATTTAGTTTGTTTACCTTACAATCATTGCCTTGGTTAGTGCATCTACACTTAAATATATGGATGAAAATAAAATGCTGGACATGTAATCATTCAACTGTCATCTTTTTGTTACTTTAATTTGATTCCTTTTGCATTTGTTAGTAGACGTCTGAAATTTATGAAATGTGATAAACATTCAGTAGGTGGCGCTAGTGAGACACACATTGAATTGTCAAATTCTGTTGACAGATTTATTATATAGAGTTTAGTAAAAACTATGTTTGAGGTAAAGAGAGACTGATAGTCTTGTCTCTCTTTTGGGAGTGTTGATGCCACATCAAATGATTTTAGATATTTAATCCTTAATTTATATGAAATTTGAAGATAATGTTTATGTTTTCTTGTCTACTTCACAGTATTTGAAAACAAAAAAAATCCATTTTCTTCTGCTAAAAACAAAACCCAGTCATTTGCCTATAAGAAATGCCTTTTGTACACGGCAGGTGGTGGCGATTAAGTCGCTGGCCTCCCACATAACAGACAGCAGTTCGAGTCCCAGACCTAGCAGCTGGTTTTCTCACTTTCCATTTTTCTCTCTCTCTGACCAAATTAAAAAATAATATTAATAAAAAATAAGATTTTAAAAAGAGAAATGCTTTCAGTCATATGATGCAAGTAAGAAAAAACTTGATCACATTGTGTCGATTCCAGTAAACATGAAATGTGGAATTCAAGTGATGTTTTTGGGAGCTACTAAATACAGTACTAGGAAATTATAATCCTGCTTATCTTTGAGAGATCTTGTCAGGTTATCCTATTCAGGTCAAGTAATTCAAATTGGGAAATTATCATTATTATTTTGGCTCTACTGAACATTCAGAACAAAAATTGAATGTACTGTGGTAATTAAGTGAACTTTTTAGAATAAGCAAATGCTATTTAATTAGGAAGTATTGAAGTCCTATTTACTTACCATCTCAGTTCAATAATTAAGCTACAAAAACAACATTTACTGGTGTGTTAGGAAGTACCTTGGTGGTTCCTGAGCAAGTTATTTAAGAGCCAACTCACCAAGAAAGAAATAGCTGCTTTTAAAATGAGGATTCAGGGTTCAGCAGATAGTGTCATGGTTACGTCATTGCACTCCTATGTAGTCTACCATGGTTTGAGTCCCGGACCTGGCAGCTTAGAACTCATACAAGGCTCATGTGTATGTATGCCCAAAATCTTGAGAGGAGAATGGAGAAGAGGGGATTGTGTCATGGCCATCCCCCCAGGGGACTATTTCTCACTTTCTGTTTCTCTGTCTCTCCCTGTCTTTCTGGTGATTGCATGCCTCCTACAGCAAAAATCTCTCTTACAAAACAAAATGAGGATTTAGGTGCATTTATTAGGAATATATGGCTTCATGATTTCTGAAGTCACATTGTCTACATGGATTAAGTCAGTATTAGTATTTCTGGAATCCTCAATTTTTCACTTTTCTTCCAATGAAAGCCTATCTCATCTCAATTCTATTTTAATTTGCATAAAGTGATCTATTTAACATTTTATAATCTTATTTGAAACCAAGGGATAGATAAAATTATTCAAAAAATTCCTTCTTGTAGGACGAAGGTGAAGAGATGAATGTATAGGCCGAGTCTGGTGGTCTGCACTGTTCCAATAGCAGATGCTACCACTTAGCAGACTGAGGCTACATGGAGTCCTAGGTTCAGGTCCTTCCTCCTCTAAAAGCCTACTGTGCCTATAGTTTCAGCTGAGTCAGGAGGATAGCTATTTAACAAGATCCTGTCTTAACAACAAAATAATAGAGTCAACATATAGCTGTGGTTAAGGGAGTCACATTCCACCATTTGAATCTGGCCCTCATGGCTTGACAACATGCAAGGCATAAATGTGTGCTCAAAATCCTACAGGATGGAGAAATGGAGGAGAAGGGATCATGACCATGGCCCATTGAGGAGTGCTTTCTCTTTCTCCCTTTCTCTCTCTGATGAGTGCATGTGCCTTCTGGAAATTGAAAAGAAAACAAAGTTAAGGGACCAGCAGTTAGCATAATGGCTATGTCACTGGACTCTCATGTGGTTGAATATGGCTCGAGTCCTGGAACTGGCGGCTTAAACTCACTCTGGGCAAGTGTACGTGTGTGCCCAAGATCCTGAGAGGAGAATGGAGGAGAAAGGATTGTGGTGTGGCCATCCCCTCTGGGGGGGTGATTTCTCGCTTTCTGTTTCTCTGTCTCTATCAGTCTTTCTGGCGAGTGCATGTGCTCTATAGCAAAACAAACAAACAAACAAAAAAACTCTCCAAAAAAAGAAAAAAAGTTAAATGAACAAAGAAACAAAAGAGAATGAGACTATTGCAGTTGATCCTTTTGGTAAAAAGTGTTGAAAATGCCAATCCCTCTTTATGTTAAATTGTATAGAATGTTTTACATATTTACTGGTTTATGATTTGCAGAATTTACTTATGAACTATTTTATATAATTTTTATTATGAACCTGTGAGATGTATAAAGCAGATATAGTTTAATATTATTTGCTTTTATGACAGTAGGAGGGTTTGAACTGAGTAAGTCTGCCTGTACTTGGATTTATTTAAATAAATACTAAATGTAATTTTTCTCTTTCTTACAATTTTTCCAGTAAATTTTTTCTATTTTACTTTATTATGTATTGTATAAAATGTACATAACATATAAAATTTGTATGAATTGATTGCTTATGTTATTAGTAAGACTTCTACTTAAAAGCAGGCTATTAGTAGTTATGTTTTGGGGGAGTCACAAGTTGTATGCTGATTTACAACCATGCAGAGGAGTCAGTGTCCCTGGCTCCTTTGTTATTCAAGGGTCAACTGTCCTAAGTGGTGGTCTGGTTAATTTTTTTTCAAAAGTACTTTAATAATTGAAAAATTCATAGAAATCACATTATTGTATAGCCAAGGCAATTTTTTAAAGCAAGAAAATTATTTTAATTTTGTACGTTTTTTTCATCAACAAATCAGAAGTTGGTTTTTCTCATCAGAAATGACCTCTTCAAGGGGACCAGTAGGTGGCATGGTGTCTAAGGCACTGGGCACTCCCACTTGTATGACCATGGTTTGAATACTGGACCTGATGGCTTGCTTTCTCGCTTTCTCTTTCTTTTGTCTCTTTCTCTCTGTCTCTCTCTCTCTGGTCAAATTGGAAAAGATAAATGAATAAATAGAATTAAATGAAGACTTCTTTAACAAAAAAAGAAATGACCTCTTCTTAGGTACCAGGTTTTGTTATATACAAATACATAAATTTAAGACTATGTCTCAATGTGTTCAAGGTACAAATGTTTTGTGAAAACAGACAGACCTTTAATTATTTTTACACTATGAATTGAAATGGTTTCCCAGCAGGAGGGGGTCTTCAAAGATGACTAGTCAACTTCTCAGTGGGATCATCTGAGAAAAACTTAACATACTCCTGTCTCTACAGGTTTCACTTGAGATATGATTTATTTTAATCTACCTGTGTGGCCAAAACTGTTAAGGAAATGGATGCAAATTACATTCTCCATTTAAGAACGTTCATAATTTTTTTTTGGGGGGTGTGAAGTCCAATATGGTTTCTATACTTGGATTTGCTAGTAAGCATGATGAACTAATGAGCCTGGGCAGTGCCTCTTCCCCTTCCTTATCTTTCTTCTTTTTTTGAACATCTTGGTATGTAATTCACATGACATTCACTCATTTTAAGTGTACAATGAAATGGCTTTTGGTATATTACCAGAGTTGTTCAAGTGTCATCACTATCAATTTAAAAATATTTTATAAGCCCCAAAGGTACCCCCTATTCATTAACATTTCCCCCCTTTTGTTCCATTCTTTCCATTCCTCCTCTGGTCCTAAGCAACCACTAATCAACTTTGTATTGGTTCACCTATTCTGAACATTTCATATAAATTTCATACATTCCTTTTTATATAAATGTGGTCGTACAATACATGGTCTTTTGTAATTAGCTTCTTTTTATGTTTTTTTTGAGAGGTTTTTGCTATAGGGCATGTGCGCGCACCAGAGAGACAGAGAAACAGAAAGCAAGAAATCACCCCCCATGGGGGATGGCCACACCACAATCCTTTCTCTTCCATTCTCCTCTTGGGATCTTGGACATGCACGCACACACACCCGACGTGAGTTTAAGCCACTGGCTCCAGGACTTGAACCGCAGTCGACTACGTGGGAGTTCAGTGACATAGCCATTATGCTAACTGCTGGTCTCGAAATTAGCTTCTTTTATTTAGCATAATCTTTTAAAAATATTTATTTATTTATGTGTTTATTTGTTATGATTTTCAGCTACCCAGTCTAGAATTTGAATGTGGTTGGCCATGTAGGCAATGTCTTAACCACATGCAACCTGATGGTTCTACTTAGCAGAATCTTTTATATTCATCTATATTGTTTGTATTGATACTTGATTCCTTTTTTATTTATTTTTTTTTTGAGAGATTTTCACTTTAGGGCGCGTGCGCTCGCCAGACAGACAGAGAGAGACATAGAGACAGAAAGCGAGAAATCACCCCCCAGGGGGGATGGTCACGCCACAATCCCTTCTCCTCCATTCTCCTCTCGGGGTCTTGGGCACGCACGCACACGCGCCCGGCGTGAGTTTTAAGCCACCGGGTCTGGGACACGAACCGTGGTTGACTACGTGGGAGTCCAGTGACATAGCCATTACGCTAATTGCTGGTTCCTGATACTTGATTCCTTTTTAATGTCAAATAATATTACATTGTATTATGTGTATAAACCATATTTTATCCATCCATTAACAAGTTTCCAGATGTTTGGGTTATTTCTAATTTTGGGCTATATATGAACAATGCTATGATCATTAGTGTATATGTGTTTTGTGTGAAATGTGTGTTCAGTTCTCTTGGCTGTTTATCTAAAAGTAGAATTGTTGGGTAATACGATAATTTTATGTTTAGCCTTTTCAAGAATGGCCAAACTGTTTTCCAAAGTGGTTATATCATTTTTCATTTCCACCAGCAATTTAAATTTCCCCAGAATCTTGCCAACACTTTTGTGTGTCTATTTAATTATAGCCTTCTGCCTTAGTTTGTTTGGACTGCTACAACAAAATGCCTTACATCAAATAACTTATACACAGCAAAATTTATTTTTCACAGTTATGCAAGCCAGAAGGTCTATGAGAAAGGGGTCTGGTGAGATCCCATATCTTTCTTTCTTTTTTTTAAACTTTATTCAGTGTCATTATTTTATTTTATTGTATAATTATTATCATTATTATTATTGAAGTTGACCAGAGAGAGAGACAGAGGGAAGGAGAGAAGGAAAGTGAGAAAGCAAGCTGCAAGGTCCAGGACTCAAACCATGGTCAGACATCTGTGAGTTCAGCCACCTTAACCAGCATGCCACCTGCCAGCCCTGAGATCCCATTTCTTATTTATGGTACTTGCTGAGTGCTCACATGGTGAAAGGGGCAAACAAGCACCCTTGGGCCTCTTCTATAAGGTTGCTAATTTTATTCATGAAGGTTCTGCCCTCATGACTTTCCAAGGTCCCACCTCTTAATACTATCACATTTGGCATTAGTTTTCAAAGTATGAATTTTGAAAGAGGACACAAACATTTAGAACATAGAATATGGCCCCTGTAACCAGTCTAAGGTGTATGTTGTTCTTGATCTCTAGAAATTTTTTGTTTTAAAGACTATTTTGTCTGATATTTATATAGTTCTTCAGCTCTCTTATGGCTACTATTTACATGGTATTTCTTTTTATTTCTTTTTTTTTGGGGGGGGGAGGGAGAGGTTTTTCCTATAAGGTGTGTGCACTCGCCAGAAAGACAGAGAGAGACAGAGAGACAGAAAGCAAGAAATCACCCCCCTCCCCCAGGGGGGATGGCCACGCCACAATCCCTTCTCCTCCATTCTCCTCTGGGATCTTGGGCACACAGGCACACTTGCCCGGCGTGAGTTTAAGCCACCGGGTCCGGGACTCGAACCTCCATCTACTACATGGAAGTCCAGTGACATAGCCATTACACTACCTGCTGGTCCCAACATGGTATTTCTTTTTCATACTCTTGTCTTCAGTCTTTTTCTATTGTGAGTCTAAAAGCATGTCTTTTGTAAAGTAGGATCTTTTTTTTTTTAATCCAGTCTGACAGTCTTTCATTATTTTTATTGGACTGTTTAGTCCATTCATATTTTATGATATTATTGGTATAGTGGGACTTGTGTGTGACATTTTTTTTCATTTTTTGAGAGAAAAGAAGAGACAGAGATAAATTTTTGTTTAAACTGGGTCTTTCCAGTGTTTTAATCCTCCTGCCCAAGTCTCTCAGCAGAACACTTGGAGTGTTGAGATGGGTCAGGGAACTGAAACTGGTCTCTAATTTAGCTTCCAGTCTTTCAAATGATGCTGCCTCTTTGCCAGTGTGTCTCAACCTCCATTTGACGATCTTTTAAATGACTTATATCTCTTTATTGATATCTATTAGATCAGATTGTTGTTATACCATCCTTTTCCTTCTTTAACTATGGCATCCTTTAGTGTTTTGAACATGTTTATAGTAGGAACTTTGAAGTCTTTTTCTGATAATTAAAAAAAATTGTTTCCTAACATTTTCATTTTCTCTATTCATCTATATAAAAATCCACAAAATTCAGAGGAATGATGTTGAAAATGTTTAGAAAGTAACAACGTAAAGGCACCAGACATTTTTCTGCTAATGTTCACATTTGGATATTCTCAAAGGCAAATTTAATTGTCTGCTTTTTTTTTTTTCTGTATATGGATTACATTTTTATATTCATTGAATGTCTCTTTTTTAAAATTGGGAACTGGACATTTAATTTATTATAGCAACTCTGTTGCTAACTACGAATCCCATCCCTTCCAAACTTGTTTGCTTGTTTGGTGACTAGGTTGTACTATTTCACTGATTATCTATTTTCCTGGGAGTGTGCTGCCTCTGATCTCACTCCTCAGAGAGCAAAGTGGTGGGTGGGTATGTGTAGAGTCACCCCAGCATGAAGTGGTTTTAGTAGTATTTTCTTTGATTCTTTCCCTGATGTCTTTATTAATCTGACTGCTTCTGTAGGTATCAAATCCAGCTGTTAGTCTCCACTAATTGCTGTCTGATTGCTCTATTGTTTTTAATAATGCCTTGGGGGTATCAATTGCTTCATAGTATAATTAATTAAATTCAGGTCCCTTTGCAAGAGGAGTCTTTAAGACCACTCTTTGACATTTGTTTCAATCCAAAAGGGTTACTTCGTAACAATCCTCTTCTGCAGTTCTCTTTGGTAAACTTGTTTCTGTTTTATTATTTAGTTTGTTGTTCTTAAGGAGTTACCAGTTTCTAATTTCCTCTTAATTTGTTGCCACCAAAATCTCCTTTTTTTCTTTTTTTTTAAAATTTGCTATAAGGCACGTTTGCTCACTGGAGAGAGAGAGAGAGAGAGAGAGAGAGAGAAAGAGAGAGAGAGAGACCCTCCAGGGGGATGGCCATGCTACAAACCCTTTTCATCCATTATCCTTTTGAGGTTTTGTGTATGCACACCTGCCTGGCCTGTTTTTCAAGCAGCTGGGTCCTGGACTTGAACCATGCAGTTGACTATGTGTGATCCTCAACCACTGTGCCACCATCTGGTCTCAATCCCATTGTTTTATTTAAGAGCATCTTTAAACTTGAATTTCCTCACACTGTGTTCCAAATAAACTTAGTTTCCTTGTAGAAAGTATTGGAGCTATTGCTTTTATAGCCTGCTTGCCCTTCCTCCCTACCCACACAAAACCTTTACCACATCTCTGGGGGCAGGGTCAATGGCTTGTTTCCTGAGTGACATAACTTCTTTATAGGAAGTACAGTGGGCAGTGGTAGTGCCTCTTGTCTCCTCAGCTTGCTTATCTCAGCCTGGAATCTTTCTCCTACATGTGAGATGGGGTGAGGGTTAATCAGGACCCCGTAGTTATGGCCTGTCACACCTGCAGTAGAACTTCTGTCATACTAGGGAGGGCTACTGGTAGTAAAGATGGCCTCAGACCACTCTACTGTTCTTGCTTAGAATAGAGCATAGGTCTAGGGAAGATGAGACTTGGCATTGGCCTGCCTCTCCTGAGGGATGTGGAGAGAGTGAATTCTGTGATCTTACTGCACACACAAGGACTGGAGCTTCTGCCATGCTGAGATGGGGACCTGAGGGAACTGAAGGAGTGGGCTGAGTCTCAAATACCACAGACTTTGGTGGCTGTGACTAAGATTTATTAGATACTGAATAACATTTCTTCATTTGCTATATTCTCTTTGGACAATTCCTAGAACTTTTAAAGGACTGTATATGTTTATTTTATTCATTCGTTCATTTATTTATTTATTTACCAGCTATGATTCTTTAATTAGGCATAGTGTCTGTGGAGTTTTTTAATACCATCTTTCTAGAAGTTCTCTCATCCTGAACTGCTTCTACTTGTACTTGTAAAAGTATATTTAAAAGCAATGCTTGGTTCAGAGTACAGACTCCCTCTCATCATTTTGTTAAGTCATATGATTTATCCATTGTGTGCTCACTGTGTTTTGTAATTAGAAAATATATTCAGACAAAGATGTGTTTCCCAAGACAAAGTCATGTGGCAGTGGGTACTTGTAATTATGTCTTTATTTGTGTGTGCCTGAGGGTCTCCCACAGGTCACCTGGTTTAAAGGTGTTATGATCTCCAATACAGGAATCTACTTGTGAGCCTTATGGATATGTCTGCCTCAATAATCTCCTCATTCATTCTTTTATTTTTTTTTAATTAAGTGCTATGGTCTGAATATTTGTGTCCCCTCTACAAATTTATGTGTTGAGACCTAATCCCCAATGTGATAGTGTTTATAAGCAAGTCATTTAGGAGGTGATTAGGTCTTGAGGGCAGAGCCATAGAAAATTGGATTAGTGGGGCCAGCAGGTGGCATGGTGGTTAAAGCACTGGACTCTAACATGGCCGACTGTGGTTTGAATCCCAGACTCGGTGGCTTGAAAATCACCCTGGGCAGATGTGTGTGCAGGCTCAGAATCCCAGGAGGAGATTTGGAGAGAGAGAGAGAGAGAGAGAGAGAGAGAGAAAGAGAGAGAGAGAGACCCTCCAGGGGGATGGCCATGCTACAAACCCTTTTCATCCATTATCCTTTTGAGGTTTTGTGTATGCACACCTGCCTGGCCTGTTTTTCAAGCAGCTGGGTCCTGGACTTGAACCATGCAGTTGACTATGTGTGATCCTCAACCACTGTGCCACCATCTGGTCTCAATCCCATTGTTTTATTTAAGAGCATCTTTAAACTTGAATTTCCTCACACTGTGTTCCAAATAAACTTAGTTTCCTTGTAGAAAGTATTGGAGCTATTGCTTTTATAGCCTGCTTGCCCTTCCTCCCTACCCACACAAAACCTTTACCACATCTCTGGGGGCAGGGTCAATGGCTTGTTTCCTGAGTGACATAACTTCTTTATAGGAAGTACAGTGGGCAGTGGTAGTACCTCTTGTCTCCTCAGCTTGCTTATCTCAGCCTGGAATCTTTCTCCTACATGTGAGATGGGGTGAGGGTTAATCAGGACCCCATAGTTATGGCCTGTCACACCTGCAGTAGAACTTCTGTCATACTAGGGAGGGCTACTGGTAGTAAAGATGGCCTCAGACCACTCTACTGTTCTTGCTTAGAATAGAGCATAGGTCTAGGGAAGATGAGACTTGGCATTGGCCTGCCTCTCCTGAGGGATGTGGAGAGAGTGAATTCTGTGATCTTACTGCACACACAAGGACTGGAGCTTCTGCCATGCTGAGATGGGGACCTGAGGGAACTGAAGGAGTGGGCTGAGTCTCAAATACCACAGACTTTGGTGGCTGTGACTAAGATTTATTAGATACTGAATAACATTTCTTCATTTGCTATATTCTCTTTGGACAATTCCTAGAGCTTTTAAAGGACTGTATATGTTTATTTTATTCATTCGTTCATTTATTTATTTATTTACCAGCTATGATTCTTTAATTAGGCATAGTGTCTGTGGAGTTTTTTAATACCATCTTTCTAGAAGTTCTCTCATCCTGAACTGCTTCTACTTGTACTTGTAAAAGTATATTTAAAAGCAATGCTTGGTTCAGAGTACAGACTCCCTCTCATCATTTTGTTAAGTCATATGATTTATCCATTGTGTGCTCACTGTGTTTTGTAATTAGAAAATATATTCAGACAAAGATGTGTTTCCCAAGACAAAGTCATGTGGCAGTGGGTACTTGTAATTATGTCTTTATTTGTGTGTGCCTGAGGGTCTCCCACAGGTCACCTGGTTTAAAGGTGTTATGATCTCCAATACAGGAATCTACTTGTGAGCCTTATGGATATGTCTGCCTCAATAATCTCCTCATTCATTCTTTTATTTTTTTTTAATTAAGTGCTATGGTCTGAATATTTGTGTCCCCTCTACAAATTTATGTGTTGAGACCTAATCCCCAATGTGATAGTGTTTATAAGCAAGTCATTTAGGAGGTGATTAGGTCTTGAGGGCAGAGCCATAGAAAATTGGATTAGTGGGGCCAGCAGGTGGCATGGTGGTTAAAGCACTGGACTCTAACATGGCCGACTGTGGTTTGAATCCCAGACTCGGTGGCTTGAAAATCACCCTGGGCAGATGTGTGTGCAGGCTCAGAATCCCAGGAGGAGAATGGAGGAGAAGGGATTTCAGCAGAACCACCCCCTCTGAGGGGTTATTTCTCACTTTCTCTCTCATGGTCTCTCTGTGTTTCTCTTTGTGAGCACACACACCCTATGGGCAAAAAAGAAGAACATGGGTGTCCTGACAAAAGGTATCCCAAGGAAGCTTGCTGACTCTCCTACCACACAGGGGCACATCAGTAAGGCACCTTCTGTGAAGAATGGACTTTCTCAGAATCCCAAATCTGTGAGTGCTTTATCTTGTACTTGCGAACCTTCAGTACTGTGAGAAATTCATTCTGTTTTTTTGAAAACTAGTAAGTCTATGTATTTTGTTAGAGCAACTTGGACAGAAACAGTAAGAAATTGTTTCAACACAGTAAAAATGAGAAGGTAAAGTGATTTCCCATATGTCCTTAGCCCACCCCTGTCTGAACTGCCTTCTTCGTTATCAGTCTCCCCCACCAGACCGGTACATTTGTTGCAATTGATGAGCCAGTATTGACACACCGATGTCCTCCAGAGTCTTAGTTTCCTTTAGACTGAACTCTAGTGTTCTACATTTTATGGTTTTGAACAAATGTATAATTACATGTATTCATCATCATAGTTTCATTCACAGTAGTTTCTCTGGCTTAACTCCCTCTGTGTTTTAGGGATAGCAGATGACATGGAGATTAAGGCACTGGATCTTACATAACCTACTTTGTGATTCAAGTCCTGGACCCAGTGGTTTGAAAATCATAATGGGCATGTGTGTGTGTGTGTGTATGTGTGTGTGCACGTGCGCCCCAAAGTCCAAGACGAAATTGAAAGAGGAGGGATTGCAATGTAGTCATCCCACTAGGGAATGATTTCTTACTTTCCCTCCCTCTCTGTCTGTGTCTGTGCATATTATAGAAACAAACAAATAAAAATTGTACTTTATTCATCTATCCCTCCCTCAGGCCCCTAGTACCCACTAATCTTTTTACTGTCTCTATAGTTTTACCTTTTCCAGAATATCATATATTTGGAATCATACAGTATGTAGCTATTTCAGATTAGTTTCTTTCAGTTAGTAATATATGCTTAAATTTCCTCCATGGCTTTTCATAGCTTAATAGCTCATTTCTCCTCGGCCTGGAATAATACTCCATTGTCTAGATGTACCATAGTTTATTTATCCATTCACCTACATTTTGTTTGCTTCCAAGTTTTCACAATGATGCATGAAGCTGTTACAAATATTGCTGTGCAGGTTTTCATGTGGGCATCCACTTATTAGTTCTTTTGCATAAATAGCAGGGGTTGTGATGAAGAGATAGTATCTAAGAGTATGTTTAGTTTCATAAGAAACTGCCAAACTGTCTTTCAAATTTTGCAGTTTCACCATCAGTAATGAGAGTTCCTATTGTTCCACATCACCCTTGGCATTTGCTGTTGTCAGTGTCTGGAATTTTAGCCATTCTAATAAATAGATCAGAATATCTCATTGTTTTATATTTGCAATTCCCTAATTACATATGATTTGAACATTTTTTCATATATTTATTTGTACTCGTACATATTTCTGGGCGAGTGTTCATTAGGGTCTTTTACTCGTTTTTTCTTTTTTTATTGTGGGGGTTTTAATATTTCTTTATGCATTTTATGTATTTCAAGTTGTAAAGTTCTTTGTCATACTTAGATTACAGGTGACAGCCTATAATCTATATTCCCATGCTCACGACAGCATCTTCCACAGAGAAGTTTTTCATTTTGATTAAGTCAGGAGGTCCATCTTATGCATTTTTCCGTGGATTATCCCTTTGGTTTTGTATCTAAAAAGTCGTTGTTCTACACAAGGTCATCTAGATTTTCTACTATGTAATCTTATAGGAATTTCATAGTTTTGTGTTTTACATTTAGGTCTTTGATCCACTTAGAATTATTTTTTGTGAAGAGTATAAGGTCTGTGTCTACATTCTTTTCTTTTCTTTCTCTTTTTTTATTTTTTATTTTTGGAAAAGGATGTTCAGTTGTTCGGGAACCACTTACTAAAAACAGTGTCTTTGCTTCACTTTATTGAGTTTGTTCCTTTGTTAAAATCAGTTGACTGTACTTAAATGGGTTCATTTCTAGGCCCTCTATTCTGTTTCATTAATGCATCTGTTTACTCTTTCATACCGTCTTCATAACTGTAACTTTATAGTAAGGCTTTAAGTAGGATAGTGCCAGTTATCTGATTTTTTCCTCCTTTATTATTATGTTGTATATTCTGCTTCTTTTGCTTCTTCATGTAAAGTTTATAGTTAGTTTGTAGCTATCCACGAATTTTCTCGATCTGGGTTTTTGTTTGATTGCTTTTATTTTTTCTTACTATAGGGCCCTTGTGCTCACAGGAAAGGAGAGAGACAGAGAAAGAGAAAGTCAGTGTTTGGAATTGTAGTGTTTGGAGAAATCACTGACTGGGTGGATGGCCACACTTCAATCGCTTCGTCTGCATTCTCCTCTCAGAAGAGGAATGCCCAGTGTGATTTTCATACTCTAGGTCCTGGACTCAAATAGCAGTTGGCCACTTGGGAATCCAGCCACTTAACCAACATGCCACATGTGGGCTCCCTGATTTGGGTTGATTGTGATTGCATTGAATCTATAAATTAGATATCAGTTGGAAGAACTGACATCTTGACAATACTGAGTCTTCCTATCCAAAAATATAGAATGTCTCTACATTTCTTTAGTTCTCTTTGCTTTCATTCATTAGGGCTCCATGGTTTTTCTCTTATAGATCATATATAGATTGTTAGATTTATATATAATTATTTCTTTTTTGGGGGCTAATGTAAATATTTTATGTTTGTTATTTCAAATTCTGCTTAGGTATGGTAGTATATAGTAAAGTGATTGACATTTGTGTATTAGATTTCTATCCTGCAACCTTGGCATAATTACTTGTTTATTGCAGGAGTTTTTTGTTTGTTCTGTTTCGTTTTTGTTTATGCTATAGTTCACATGTGGTCACTGGGGAGAGACAGAGGGAAAGTTAGAAATCACTCCTCAGGGTGATGGCCATGCCACAATCCCTTCTTGTCTATTGCCCTTTTGGGACTTTTGGCAGACATGCATATGTGTCCAGTATGATTTTCTTTTTTTAAAAAATAATATTTAGTTACATTCATTCACTGTACATCATTACAGCAAACAAAATGAGATTTCCCATCTAGAATACACTGTATATTGACTCAATCAAGCACATCAACATACGTGTTATCGTCAACAAATAATTTTTCATTTGTTTCCTGTATATTTTGTTATTTTTGCCATCCTTGATTCCCTATCTCTCACCCACTGCTGTGTCTCACCCTCCTCCTGCACAGTCTCTGATATCCGTGGTTGCTTTCTATGTCCCCCCCCCATTTTATTTATTCACTAATGAACTTAATTAATCAAAATACTTCCAATAGCAAGCACAGCTGATATATACATATACATGAACACAGGTCTGACTAGGGATAAACCTCAATGAGTAGAATGAACATACTATAAAGTAGCACCTAGCTGGGGCTATATAGCTTACTGTAGTCATAAAATATGCATTATTTTTAACTTCAAGAAAAATAGTTTTTGTGTTTTTTTCCTTCTGAAACTTTTTAAAAATTAATTAATTTACATTCAACCCCAATCATCGTCGCAGCATGCAAAAAGTGGTTTTCCATCCAGATTATACTGCATGGAGGCTTAATCATGTTTGTTATCAATAATTTTCCATTGTAGTTTCACTAATATTTTATTGATCACACGATTTCTTAAGTAATCTAATTACTTTCTGGGATCAGCAGTTAGCGTAATGGCTGCGTCGCTGGAATACCATGTGTTCAAGTCCCAGACGTGGTGGCTTAAACTCATGCCGGGCACATGTGGGTGCATGGCCAAGATCCTGAGAGGAGAATGGAAGAGAAGGGATTGTGGCATGGCCATACCCCCTGGAGGGTGATTTCTCTCTTTCTGTCTCTCTGTCTCTCTCTGTCTTTCTGGTGAGTGCAAGTGCCCTATAGTAAAAACCTCTCCAAAAAAAAAAAAATCTAATTACTTTCAATATCAACTTCAGCTGGTAATTTCAAGAAAAGCAGTTTTGAATTGGTAAAGAAATTTGCTTAAAACTTAAAGCCTGGAAACAGGTTAGTATTCTTCAAATAGTAGGTACATGAATCTATTGACTACTGCATCCAGGGTGATTTTCAAGCCACCTAGTCTGGAACTCAAACCACCATCAGTCGTGTGCGAATCCAGTTCCTTAACCATGATGCTATCTGCCAGTCCTACAGGAGTTCTTTTTTTTTTTTTTTTTTTTTTTTCTGAGTCTTCTGAATTTTCTAGTAATCATGTCATTTGTGAATAAAGAAAGTTTTTATTTTTTCTGTCTCAACCAGTGTGCCTTTCATTTTATTTTATTTTATTATTATTTTCTTTTTGTCTTTCTGTGTTGGCTAAGATTTCCAGCATGGTATGGAAAAGGAGTGGTCAGATGCGATTTGTGGGCCAGCAGATGCGGTAGCAGTTACATTGCTGAACTCCCACCTGGCTAACTGTGGTTTGAGTTCCAGACTTGGTGGCTTGAAAGTCATGCCAGTCGTGTGTGTGTGTGTGTGTGTGTGTGTGTGTGTGTATGTGTAGCTAAGATCCCAGGAGAAGAACAGAGGAGAAGGGATGTTCCTGTTGTTAATGAAAAAAATTTTCTAGTTTCTTACTTTGGTAGATTTTTCATGTTTCTTCTACCTGGGGTTTGTGGAATTCTTGAATATAAGTTGTTAGCTTTTCTTAGATATGGAAAATTTGAGATAGAATTATTTAAAAATTTTTTTTTCCTGATCGTTTCTTATCTTCCAGACATGCATCTTTTTTTTTTTTTTTTGAGAGGCTTTCACTATAGGGCGTGTGTGCTCACCAGAAAAACAGAGACAGAGAGACAGAGAGACAGAAAGTGAGAAATCATCCCCTATGGCCATGCCACAATCCCTTCTCCTCTAAGGATCTTGGGCATACTTGCGCACACATCAGGTGTGAATTTAAGCCACTGGATCTGGAACTCAAACCATGGTCGACTACATGGGAGTTCAGCAAGATAGCCATTACACCCACTGCTGGTCCCCAGAGGTACACCTTTAACTTTACTGGGCCACCTAACTTTTCCACAGAGCACTGATACTCTGTCATTGTTTTTCAATCCTTTTTCTTCTAGTTGGTTTCTATTACTATGTTGAAGTTCACTAATCTTTCATTCTGTGATGTTTTATCTGTTATCATATATAGAGTATATTTTTTTATCATATTGTTTTTTATCTATATAAATTCAATTCACTATGTTTGTTATATTTTCCCTATATTTCATTGACATGCTGTTTTACTCTTCCTTCTTAAACATGTCAGAGTTTTATTAACATTTTTGATGACCTTATCCACTTAGTATGCCATTTGTTCTCTTGTTAGCTTAGTTTTAATTAACTGAATTTTACAATTATTATTAGCAGTATTTTCTTCTTATTTTCAGATCTGACCATTTTTGAAAATCTACTCATTTATTTGCTATTGGACAAGTGTACTTGCCACAGAGAGACAGAGAGACAGTAAGAGGAAAAATGAGAAATCACCCCTCAGGGGGCTTAGCCAGGCCACAATCCCCTTTTCTCCAGTTTCCTCTCAGGATTTTGGGCACACAAACACATGCACTTGGAGTTACTCTCAAGCTGCTAGGTCTCGGACTGGAACTGTGGAGTCAGCCATGTAAGAGCCAGTGCCTCAACGTCCACACCACCTGCTGACCCAGCGTGTCTGGTAAGTTTTGAGTGAATGCCATACTTGGTTTTGATTTTACCTCATTGTTTTTCACACTTAAATATTATTTTAAATATCTCAAGCTTTTATTTAATACCATTAAATACCTTTAGAACATGTCAATCTGTTTTGAAGCTGGAAAGCAAGACCAGAGAATTTTTTATTCTGTGGTTAATTTCTTCTCCAGATACTGTCTTGGTCTGTTTTTGTTGCTATAACAGAACACCTGATACAGGGTAATTCATAAAGAAAACAGATTTATTTAGTTCACAGTTCTGCAGGCTGGGAAGGTCAATAAGACAGCTGCATCTGGCAGTCTCTGCTGAGGACCTCCTGCTGTGTCAAAGCATGGCAGAGAAGTGAAGGAGAACGGCACATACGATAAGGACAAAACACAAGAGGCAACCTTGCTTTATAACAGCTCACTCTCTCAGCGATTGATTCAGTGTCTTGAGAGTAACACTCACTCACTACCATGAAAATGGCACCAGTTTATCAACAAGGGCAGAGCCCTCATAAGCCAAATGCCTCTCCTTCAGTCCTACCTCTTAAAGGCTGCACCCCAACACTGACACACTTGGACCAAGCCTGAACAGGAGTTTTGGGGACAAACTACAGCTGAATCATAGCAGACACAATACCCATCTCAGTAATACCCCAAACACTGTCCTACTAGGTTTTTACACGAAAGATGTTTGGAATGTAACTTACTTAAAGTACTGATTGACCTTGTTTTTCTTACCCCTTTGGGTAGCTCTTTCTGAGGCCTGTTAATTTTCTCATGTGAATTTAGAAATAAGCATTTAGCTGAGAAAACAAGGGGAAACCTTTGGGAATCCCCCGTGTATTCTGTCTATGCGACTCTCTTTTATATAGTACTCTGTCCTGAAAATCCTAGCCGTGTTGGTGTTACTGAATGTCCAACTTCATTTTCTCGAGTTAGAGAAATGTCCAGTTTCAGTTTTGGTTCTTTATCCTTGTGCATGATCTGGACCTTTTTTCTTTTTCTAGGCAGTAAATTTGAAGCTCTCATATAGGTCACCTCCTCTGTTTAGTCTATCTCAGGACATTACTCATTTGTACTGCCGAAGTGTCTAACACCTAATCTGATATCTAAAACCTACTACTTAAAAATTACATTTTTTGTATCTTGCCTGTTTTTTCTTTGTTCGTGTGTTTATTATTTTTTTATTTTTTCCTAGAGAGAATTTTTGCTATCAGGTGCATGTGCTAGCCAGAGAGACAGAGAGATGGAGAGAAAGAAAGTGAGAAATCCCTATCCACCCAACCAGGGGGATGGCTATGCCACAATTCCTTTTCTTTTATTCTCCTCTAGGGAAACTCTCACTCAGTGTGAGTTTCAAGCTGCTGAGTCTGAGACTTGGATGGTGGTTGGCCATGTGGGGGTCCAGTGGTCTTGTGGGAGTCCAGTGCCTTAACTGCTATGCCACCTGTTGCCCACCCCCACCCCTGGTCTGCTTATTTTTTAAGTGTTTAATGCTTTCTCTGTTATTCCATTTTGACTTAATGTAGACATCATTCTCTCACTCCCTTGGTCTCATATATATATTCTTTGAGACTTTCCTTCATTATTTTTTCCAAATTACATTCCACTCTGCAACCTTTAATATACTAGAGTCTAACACTCCACGTAGTTTTGCATGGAAACAAAATTTATTCTCCTTGCATGTGAACCCATTTTCTCATTATCTATTAAGTAACTGATATTTTTATGTGTTCTTTTGTTGCAACATGCCTTTTAATATTAAGTGTCCTTAGTGATATGTAACTGTCTGAATTTTCTATTTTTCCCATTGATTATTTTTCCTATTCTTTTACCAATTCTACCTTGTTTTAAATATGGTTTTGTATTAATATCTCCTTTCTATATTAATAACTCCTTTTTAAAAAAGTGCCAGAAAGTGTGTGTGCTTGGCAGAGGAGGGGCAGAAAGAAAGAGAGAGAGAGGAAAGAAGTGGGAAGAGAGAGAGAGAAGAGAGAGAACTCACCCCTCAGTGAAGCATGGTTATACTGCAGTCCATTCTCCATCCTGTCAGGATCTTGAGCATATATGCACATGTGCCCAGAATATTTTTCAGCCAATTGGGCCAGTATTCAAGCTACAGTTGGTCATGTGGGATCTGACTTTTCTAACCTCTAGGCCTTGGGCCTGTCCTAGTTATCTCCTTTCTTACAAACTTGATGCTTTTCATTTTCTTTTATGATGTTATAGATTTGGCTGGTGTATCTTCTATCACATTAAATGACAATAGTAACACTGGGTATCCTTGCCTTGTTTGTTATCTTAAAGAAAATCTATAAATGTCTCCATAGTATTTGACTTTTCCCTCAGAATACTCTGAAGGATAGATATATAGAGGCATATGAGGATTATGAAATTCGTTTAAATTTCAAATTTATTACAAACATGTACACAATAACTAATCCTCTATGAATGCATTTGAAATAGGAAGAAAATAGTTCTAAACAGTTTTTTTTTATTAGGGTGATAAAATATATAGTATGTACTTTATAGACATTGAATAACTCAGGATTAAAAATGTATCCTTACATTATAGGGAACCAGCAGTTAGTGTAATGGCTGTGTCGCTGGATTCCCACGTAGTCGACCACGGTTTGCGTCCTGGACCCGGTGGCTTGGAACTCATGCCAGGTGCGTGTGCGTGCATGCCCAAGATCCTGAGAGGAGAATGGAGGAGAAGGGATTGCGGCGTGACCATCCCCCCTGGGGGGTGATTTCCTGCTTTCTGTCTCCATGTCTCTGTCTTTCCGGCGAGCGCACATGAACTATAGTGAAAAAACCTCTCCAAAAAAAAAAAAAAAAAAAGGTATCCTTATATTATACAGATATTACCTTTTTCTGTGTAATAATTTTCTCTAGGAAAAATGAAATACAACAGACAGTGAACTAAAATATAATATGCTTCAAAATGTAGTACTTTCCCTGAGATCTCTTTGAAACTAAGCAAGTTATATTTGTCTCTATGAATTTTAATTGTTTCATGTGTAAAAGTAAAACTCAAATATCTATTTTGAGGAATATTTATAAATATTAAGTGATAAATGAATCTAAGGATCCTAGCATCGTATGTCGCGCATAAAATAAGATAAAATTTTCCCTTCATTCAGTAGATTTCTTCTGTATTTTTATGATTCTATAAAAATGAGACAATATCCATGTTCCTTTATGTAATTTTGTGATGTGTCTGAATAATACTTAAATAAAATAACTTCATATTTCAATAAAGTATCAGTAAGGTCATCATGAGTGAAATATTCCTTTTACTCTCTAGTATCATTAACAAAAGACATATACATTTTCTGGAAATGGAAAAATTCAATTCAGATGCTTTGTTTCTGCAGTGCCAGCTCCTATAGTTTGAATATGTCCCCCCCAAATTCATGTATTCAGTTATTGCAAGAGGATTAAGAGGATGAAAACTTAATCTGATTATGGTGTTGGAAGGTGGGGCCTTTGGTTATGACAGAGTCACTAGGTTAGGGTCTCCATGCTTAAATTCTGGTGACTTTAGAATGAGAAAATGCCCTTGGATTTTCCAACCACTAGATTTGTAAGTTTTGAATAAACCTTTCTTCTCTTTCTTTTTATTTTTTAAGAGAGATTTTTGCTATAGGATGTGTGTGCTCATCAGAGAGGCAGAGATAGAGGCAGAAAACAAGAAATCACCCCCCAGGTGGGATGGCCACACCACAATCCCTTCTATTCCATTCTCCTCTTGGGATTTTGGTCATGCCTGCACACACACCTGGTGTGATGTTGAAGCCACTGAGTCTGGGACTCAAACCATGGTGGGCCATGTGGGAGTCCAGCGACATAATCATTACGCCATCTGCTGGTCCCTAAACCTTTATTTTCTTTAAAAATCACCCAGTCTCAGGACCAGCAGATGCCATAATGATTACATTGTTGGACTCCCATGCCAATCGACTGCAGTTCAAGGCCTGGACCCTGCAGCTTAAAACTCATACCAGGCACGTGTGTGTGCATGCCCCAAATCCTGAGAGGAGAATGTGATTGGAAAGGGGCCATCCTCCCTAGCAGGTGATTTCTCACTTTCTGTCTCTCTGTCTCTCTATTTCTCTGACTAGCACATGCATCAATAGCAAAAATCTCTCTTAAAAATAACTAAAACTAACTACTATCTAACTAAATCACCCAGTCCCAGGTATTTCTGTTAACAATGCAAAAATGTACAATGATACCAGCCAATTTGATGGTTGTTAATCCAATTTTTCCCCCCATAGGGTGTGTGTGCTCACTGGTAAGAAACAGAGAGAAAGCGAGGGGAAGTGAGAAATCACCTTTTGGGATTTTTGGTCTTGATGCAATCCCTTCTCTTTCTCATCTCAGGATTTTGGGCATGCATGCACATGTGTGCCTGGCATATTTTTCAAGCTTCTGGGTCCAGGACTTGAACCACACAATCAACTATGTAGAATTCAGTGCTTTAACCACCACACCACCTGCTTAACACAGTTCAGCCTTTAAACTAAACATTTTTCTCATCCAAATGCTAATGTTTATGCAAATATAACCAGAGGAGAATTTAGAAATGTATATAGTAACTTTCTATGAAAATATATTGAAATAGAATAGCTGCAGTTTAAGAGTTTGGGACATTTTGTAATTTAGAAGGCTACTTTAGTGTAATTTGTCTTGCATAATGAACATGTTGTAGCTCATAAAGAATGTAAAGAAATCTGAGATTCTTCTGCTGGCCTGAAGTTCTGACCTGTGACACTTGCAACTCTGCATGTATTCTGGAAGATAATTAACTGAACTATCCTGGTTTTCTAACTTGCTAGCAATCTGAAAAATTATCACCTTAAAGAAGTATATAAAAACATACCAACTGTGTGCTTCCAAATTTCAGGAATTGGGCCAGAAGATGGCATGGAGATTAAGGCAGCTGGATCCCACATGGCTGACTGCACAGTTGTCTCAGACCAGTGGCTTGAAAATCCTGCTGGGGGTACTGTGAGATGGCGGAACGGTTACATCACTGGACTCCCACATGGCTGACTGCAGTACCCAGTGGCTTGAAACTCATGCTGGGCACGGGGGTGTACGTGCCCAAGATCTCAGGAGGAGAATGGAGAAGGGATTGTGTGGTATACTCCTGGGGGTTGATTTCTCACTTCCCTTCTTTCTTTCTCTGTCTCTGTGTCTAGAGAGTACATGCTCCCTAAAGCAAAAACCTCTTTAAAAAAAAAAAAAAAGAAAAAGAATGAAAATCATGCCAGGCACATGTGCATGTGTACTGAAAATCCCGAGAGGAGAATGGAGAAGAAGGGATTTGGATGGTGAGAAATCACCATCCCCTCTGGGGGTGATTTCTCTTTTCCTCTCACTCTGTCACTTTCTGGTGAGCACATGCGCTCTATAGCAAAATCAAACAAAAAAAACCCAGACAAACAAACCAAAAAAAGAATCACAAGAACACTAGGAATATTATGCATTATGACTTTTGTGGCTCAAATATATACTTCTGGAAAATGTCTGAAAAGTAAAAGCAGGATTTTGACAACTTTGGGCACTTAGTGCAGCTAAGCAGCCTGCAACTGAACTCTTGGTAAACTCCCCTCTTCCTTCCCTACCTAAATTCTCCCATAAAAACAGCTTGCTTTCCTCCAGTATTCTTTCAGAATCTGGGGCACATGCACATATACTGGTGTGTTTTTCAAACCAAAGTCTCAGACTCAGACCGCAGAACTGACCATCTGGATCTAGCCAACTCAGCAAGCACACTGCCAGTTGGCCCAATTTTACCATTTAATAACCAGTAACTAGCCAAATGAATTTCTTAGTGGA
>NW_006159806.1:3861071-3874231 GCF_000334495.1 Tupaia belangeri chinensis | reverse complement strand
TGTAATTTAGCTAACTCTAGAACTGGGCCATCATTTCTGAACAGTTTACCTTAGATTCAGATGGTGTAATCTCAGATTTCTTTTTCTCTTACAGACATCCTATTTAAAATCATGCATGTGATATTTATTGCGTATATAACTAGATGTGACCTTGCTCGGTCATAAGCATATGGAGATTCAACTTTAATAGGTCCCATCAAAAGACTTTCCAAAAGCCAAAATAGAGTTGGCAATGTGCTTTGAAAATTTGTCAGTTTGTACTAAAATTGAATCTACGCAAGCATTGTGACCTAGGAAGTCTATACCAGGGATATATTCAAAATATATACCAGAAAACATGTACAAGAATATTCTTAGAAACATAATTTAAATTGACTACAATTGTAAAAAATCCAAATGTCTTTTTCTTAGTTCTTTTTTTTTGTTTGATCATTATTAGAATGGAAAAATAAATAGTGGTGTACTTATAAAATTCTAAATGGAATTTTATAAAAGAATTTTTTTTTTTAAAAAAATTACAAAATAGAATACTATACAGCAATGAAAATGCCACATGTGAAAACATGGGTGGATCTCACAGCTGTAAGGTTGAGTAAAGGAAGCTAGACACAAGACAGTATACTGGATGATTTCATTAAATGATGCTCAAGAAGGAGCAAACTATTCTAAGATGACAACAAGCAAAACCGTGGTCACTTTGTGGAATGTGTGTTAGATTGCTACTTCTGAAGGGTGGTTAAAATGGGAAGTGCATTCAAGAAATGTGTACTTTACGCCTGTTATATTTCAATAAAACATACAATTTAAAAATGATATGCCTATTGTGGAGTTTCCATATTTAGAGTAAGAAAAGTAGATTCCGGGAGTAGCAGATGGCATAGCAGTTACATTGCTGGACTCCTACATGGTCGACCACAGTTCGACTCCTGGACCCAGTAGCTTCAAACTCCATGTGGGGTGCATGTGCATGCGGACCCCAAATCCTGACAGGTGAATGGAGAAGGGATTGCGGTGTGGCCATCCACACTGGGGGGTGATTTCTTGCTTTCTGTCTCTCTGGCGAGTCCATGTGCCCTTTAGCAATAATCTCTTAAAAAAAAAAACAGAGAAAAGAAAAGTAGATGGCAAGAAAGAGCGGGGAAAGAATTCCCTTCATTTACTGCATCTCTTTCATTCATTTTCTTTCCTAAATCCAGTGTTTCAGTCTAATTGACTAGTCCTTCAGCCCCCCAGCCCTGAGAGACTCACAAACTTCTTGCCTGGGGCTCCTCCCTTTGTGGGGCGGGTGAGGACGGATGTACACAGGGACACGGTGTGTGAATGAGGACTTACTTCCCCTCCAGTTCTATGCAATGCAACGGGAACTGCAGACGGGAGAGCAAAGCTGTGGGACCAGCCCAGTGCCAGCGGCCCCGCGCTAGCTCCCCGGTTTCAGCTGCGGTTCGCTGGACAGCGCCAGGATGACTCCCTGCGAACTTCCGGGCAAGTCCTTCTAGGAAACCCAGAGGGACCTTGTTCTCAAAGGCTGTTCTCCAGGGAAAATAAACCACTGGAAACAAAACAGAGATTCAGCTGCATTTTTGGCTTCTCCCCCACCCCTTAATTCAGACTTAGCTGGAGCTACCCCTTCTAGGAGTGCGCGCTGGAGCGTGTAGACGGACTTCTCGCCTGTTCTCTTAGGAACGTGGGCGACGCGCTTCACGCGGGCGCTAAACTTGCTGCCGAGACAGAGAGATCGATTTAACCCAAGTCGTGCGCGTTGCACTCTTCAGGGCACCCGGGTGCGTGAAAACTCCAGCGGACACTCCTTGAAAGGAGACCATGCCCCTCAAGTCTCTTTTCAACCTCTCCTTGACTGCTGGCGCGAATCAAAGCGGTTTCCTTCCCGAAGTATCCGAAGAATTTCCGCCCGTCTCGGATGGGACCACCGCCCAGCTGGTGATCCGCTGCGTGATCCCGTCCCTCTACCTGCTCATCATCACGGTGGGTTTGCTGGGCAACATCATGCTCGTGAAGATCTTCATCACCAACAGCGCCATGAGGAGCGTCCCCAACATCTTCATCTCTAACCTGGCGGCCGGCGACCTGCTGCTGCTGCTCACCTGCGTCCCGGTGGACGCCTCGCGCTACTTCTCTGACGAGTGGATGTTTGGCAAGGTGGGCTGCAAACTGATCCCGGTCATCCAGCTCACCTCCGTGGGAGTTTCCGTGTTCACACTCACTGCGCTCAGCGCCGACAGGTAAGGACACAGGTAGCTCTGGGATGTCCTAGAAAAGAGGTTGGAGAGAACCAGAGAGAGAGAAAGAGAGAGAGAGAGAGAGAGAGAGGAGAGAGGATGCGCAGGAGTGCACCTGCACAGTGAGGAGAAGTAAGGAAGGGCTGGGGATGATGGAGAGAGAGGGAGAGTGTACCTGGCAAGGATAGTGAACTGCGTTAAAACCAATTGAGATGTGAAGCTTAAAAAAAAAAAGAAAATTATTATTAAAAAAATAATTAAAATTGTATTCGTGTGAAAATAGCTTTAAAGTGGCCCAGTCCAGTCCCTCCTCCTCACACACACACATATGTGCTCACACCCTCTTAGGGAATCTTTATTATCTATTTCACAGGAAAGTTATAGAGTAAGTGTGCAAAAATGCAACTATCTCATAGAGCTCTTTGTGCGTGCGTAAAGCCTTTGATGTGCATTTTCCTATGCAGTAGGATAATAATCTGATGGGTAAAAATCTCTGCCTCACTATTAGACGAGTGTTTAATTTTTTTTCCAAATAAAGGAGAGCATCATTTCTACATACTGACTAAACTCCATTTAAACAGGAACACTTAGCACAGCAAATGTTCTTCAAACAAATGACTTGTCACGTTCTTCTTTTAAGAGTGCGAAGTGTGCATTATTTTTCTTTTCAGATAACCTAGTTTAACCGTGTCATTTTATCCATAGGTGTGGATACTGAGGCCCTGGGTGTGTAAATCCTTGTGGGAAAGCTGGGAGGAAAATCCAGGCCCCCTGACTAGGGGTCATTGCCACTCTTCCAGAATACTTGTAGTCGTATTTTTGAGCACTTAATATGGAGGGAAGATCCAGGCAGGATTAAGGGCAAAATGTGGAATTAGGCATCATTACATGGAACTGTGGTCTAATACCCTTGGAGTTGTGGAGGGGAGTTGACAAGCTATTTAGATTAACAATTGGGATTGAGTATTTGAAATGGGGGTCACCCTTCTCTTTGATTAACATATTAAATCATGAATGAAAAATGATTCTGGATCTAAATTTTCTGGTATTTGCAAGAAGACTCATTTTGGCTCTGAAGAGTTCATCTTTGCTGAAGGAAAGACAATTTTCAGTGGGGAGTAAAGAGACATTTTCATTTACTTTTTAGTTTCTGTAATATGTGTGCTAAAACCACACTCCTGGAAAATTGATGCTTTTTGTGTAAACTATGTTCCTCATTTTGTTTACTTGGCACATTTCTATGATATTTTTTAAAGTTTTGTTTTTTTAATACCTAGACTTAAAATACGATTTACTGTTTTGATTAGTAACCCCTCTTTATGGAACCCATTTTAGTTATAAAGTTAAAAAAGGAAGTCTACTTAATGGTTAGAATAAAAATGATTAGCTCTGACAATAGTTAAAATTACTATCATTATGCTTTCATTTTTTAAAGCATGACATTAGGTCTTGAATGTGTTTCATGCCAGCTTTCAGCCTATTGTCGTGGAGACACACAGGTAATTTTCCTTGACAGAGGTCAGAGAAAAGGCTACTTCTCATATATTTACTGACTCTTTGTTTCATATGAGTGTCATGTACTTTGTGAATACAGCATGGCGATGAAGAAAGGTGGGTTGCCTTGTCTACTTAGTCCACAGCCTCCCTCTCCCTCCCTGTGTGTGTGTGTGTGTGTGTGTGTGTGTGTGTGTTTTGAAATATAAATTAAGGAACCAGTCACTCGATGAAATTTTGCAATATATTCCAATATTCACTTAAAATAGTTTGGAAATGGTTTGTTAAATATTGTCTTCATTTCATTTTTCTTCCAGAACATAATGAGAAAGTGTTGATTAGTACTTGATCACTTCATAAGTTATGGCAATAGATGTTTTGATTTCTTGTGGGTGCAGACATATTTATAAGACTAATTATACTTAATACTGTGCTAAGTCATGTGTGTGATTTTTATAATCCTCACGATACTTTAAGGTAGGCATTATTATTTTAACATTAACCATTTTAAAGTTAAGAAAATTGAGCCTTGAAATTCAGCAACATTTTCATGATCTCACATCAAGTGATGGAATCAACATTTTGGAGCCCAGTTCAGTCTGCGTTCTTCACCTATAAACCACATTATTACTTTTTTTAAGTATGAGAAATTACTGATAGTCTTGCCTACTTAATGGCAGATTGAACAGTTAAATTTAGAACAAAGCACCCAGGGACCAGCAGTTAGCATAATGGCTATATTTCTGGACTCCCATGTAGTCGACCATGGTTCAAGCCCTGGACCAGGTAGCTTAAACTCTCAGTGGGCGTGTGTGTGTGTGTGTGTGTGTGTGTGTGCCTAGGATCCTTAGAGAAGGGAGGAGAAGGGATTGCAACGTGGTCATCCTCCCCGGGGGATGATTTCTCACTTCCTGTCTCTCTGTCTCTCTCTGTCTTTCTGGAGAGTGCACACGCCTTATAGCAAAAAAAAAAGCCTCTCAAAAAAAAAAAAAGAAAAACCCACAAAACACCCAAAAGAAAAAGAAAAAAATTATATGTATAAAAAGTTGCAGGAAGCTGGTTCATTAAATTTGTTAGCATGAAAGACCATCATAATATGTCACTGTAAAATAAAAGAAGCATTAGATTCAAAATTAAGTAACAATTGTAACAACAGGAAACTAAAAATCCCAAATGAAAACCTGTTATTAGAGTTCTTAAACAACAAACTCAGTTATTGAGTTAACCATGTATTCTATCTTCACAAGATGGCTCAAGTCTCTCTCTCTCTCTCTCTGTCTCTCTCTTGCTGTAGGGCACATGCTATCAGAGGAGCCAGAGGGAAAGTGAGAAAGTACCCCCTGGGGAGGATGGTCACACTGAAATCCCTTTTCCTCCTCAATTTTCCTTTCGGGATCTTGGGCATGCATACACACACACTCAAGTGCCCCTTATGGTTTTTGAACCATTTAACACCCACATCATTGACTGGCCCCCAACTGCCTTTGGCTAGCAAAATAAAGGAAGAGAGTTAAGAAGTAGAGATCGCAGTAATGTAGAACAAGAAACAGGAAGATAATTAGATTTCTGAAGCTATATCCCAACGTGAAGTGGAAACTTACATGTCGTATATCACAACATCACTGATGGCAGAGCCTGAAATAAGAACTACAGTCTTTCTGGATTTGCCTTTAGACTCAAATTCCTTTGCTTGATATGGCTGAATGGTGCTATTAGTGATATTGGCACTTATTATTAATCCTTGGCTTTCCAATATTTTTTGAGGAGTGTCAGTTAATGTGGTCTTAAGAAAGATCTAGTGTCTGGTATAGACATTCCTCAGGGGCACTTCATAACCAGTGTGGCTGGAGAGAGAGTGCATGGTCTGGAATGGTGACAGTGCTCTTCTTAGCTTATTTTGTTCTTGCTGCTATTTTTCTTTTTTAAAGAGAGATTTTTGCTCTAGAGTGCATGTGCTTGCAAGAGAGAGAGAGAGTGAGAGAAAGAGAGAGAATGAGAAATCACCCCTGGGTGGGTGGGAGGGCCACACCTAATCTCTTCTCCATTTTCCTCTCAGGATTTGGGGCATACATGTTTACATGCCCAGTGTGAGTTTCTAGCTACTGGGATCAGGACTCAAACCATGGATGATCATGTGCTAGTCCAGAGCCTTGCCATTATGCCACCTGCTGGTCCCTTACTGCTATCTTGACAGTTTTTTAATTATTATTTTCAAAGTGTACTATTTTTGCTTGCTCTCATGAAATAGCTGATTAAAATATTTCTGTTTTCTCTGTTGTATCGTGTTTCCAACAGTTTTACACACATGCACATGTACAGATACCACCCACTGTAGAATCTTGGGCCATGTGGCTGTGACACAGGTGGGTGGAGCCCAACAAGCTGTACTTTGCTTATGTTTGGCTTGATAGGTACTTCCTTTCTCATCATTAGAGTAGTTGCATTCCTAACTTCAAGGTTATTTCTGTGATTTTTGGAGAACTTTGGCTTCTAAAGTCCCATTTTTTTTTAAGAGAAAGAGGAGAAAGAAAAATGGAGAGGAGAACCAGAAGAGAAGGAAGAAGAGAAGCAAAGACACGAGAGAGAGTGACATAAGCTTTTTTTTTTTGAGAGGTTTTTGCTATAGTGAATGTGCACTTGTCAGAAAGACAGAGAGAGACAGAGAGACAGAAAGCGAGAAATCACCCCCCCCCCAGGGGGGATGGCCACACCGCAATCTCTTCTCCTCTATTCTCCTCTCAGGATCTTGGGCACGCACGCACACGCTCCCAGCGTGAGTTTAAGCCACCAGGTCCAAGACTCGAACCACAGTAAACTACATGGGAGTTCAGTGACATAGCCATTACACTAACTGCTGGTCCCACGTAGGTTTTTGACAGGGGCCTTGCCATTATGATACTCCTGCCCCAGCCTTGCAGTCAGCTAGGACAGCAGGCTTGTGCCACTCTGCCTGATTTACCTAGGCTGGTCTGGAATCTGAACAGGAGCCTACCAGGTGCCCCCCCCCCCCCCGACCTAGTGCACTGGTGCACTATGGCTTGTGCATAGAGGCCCATTGTTAAAACACAAACAACTCTTAGGAATGAAGTTCTCCTTTTTCTTTATATGAAAACATTCCCACAGATTCCTAATGCTAAACGGTAAACCTTATAATCTTATATATTTACATATGTAAAACTAGCTATCAGTTTTTTATTGTGGCTTCTTATATAATTAACTAAAATTCATCTATAAATTAAATTTTAAGGGGCGAACTGGTGGAGCAGTGGAAACACAATACTCTGTGATCTACATGGAAAGGTCTGGGGTTCACAGCTCAGGGCTCTGTGGATTACAGAGTATTGTGCTTGCCTGTGATTTGGGCTGGCTGAGACTTAGGATAGATTATGGTGTGAAAGATTATTTGTATCTAGTATAGACATTCCTCAGGGTCACTTCATAACCAGTGTGGCTGGAGAGAGAGTGCATGGTCTGGAATGGTGACAGTGCTCTTCTTAGCTTATTTTGTTCTTGCTGCTATTTTTTTTTTTTTTATTAAAGAGAGATTTTTGCTCTAGAGTGCATGTGCTTGCAAGAGAGAGAGAGAGTGAGAGAAAGAGAGAGAATGAGAAATCACCTTAAAAAGCCCTATGAATATGAATTAAATTTAATGCACTGAGTGGTATTATTTTCTTATACTAAATAGCCAATGTTGGATTGAATGCTAAAATAATATTGCACCAAGTCTGATTAAAGTCCTAATGTATCAATAATTCCAAGCTTCTGTATGCTAGTTAGGAAAATCAAATTTAATTCCATGACTGAGTCCTCGATAGAACCTTGAATCATTAATATTATTTGAATATTACACCAAGGCAAGCAGGTACTCTCTTCCATATTTTATTAAAATATTGAAATAGGACTGGCTTGTGGCTGGTAGTTAAAGAAGCCAGATCCTACATTACCAACCATGTGGTTTGTTCAAATGCTAGGTGGTGGCTTGAAAAGCATGCTGGGTGTCTGTTTGCATGCACCAAATCCCAAAGGGTAGAGAAATGGAGGAGACTGGCACCAGCAGTTGGCATAATGGCTATGTTGCTGAACTCCCAGGTCATAGACTGTGGTTTGAGTCTCAGACTCAGTGGTTTAAATTAATGCTGGGTGCATGTGCATGCGTGCCCAAGATCCTGAGAGGTGGATGGAGAAGAAGGGATTGTGGCGTGGCCATCCCCCATGGCGAGTGATTTTCACTTTCTGTCTTTCTGGTGAGTGCTCATGTCCTATAGCAAAAGTATCTCAAAAAGAGAGAGAGAGAGAGAGAAATGGAGGAGGGTAGCTTGAAAATTACACCAGGCACATGCGTGTGTGCACCTAAAATCCCAGGAGGAGAATGGAATTGAAGAGATTACAGCATGGTCATCCCCCCGGGAGGGTGATTTTTCACTTTCTCTGTGGTGAACACACACACACTATGGCAAAAACCTAGAACAAATAAATAAACAAATAAATAAAGATACAAACAATACTCAATAGAAAAACAAAGGGAATAAATCAGGGTTATGTTCAAAATATGTAAAATGACCCATACTTCCATAAAACATGAGTCATGCATTTTTCTGATAGCTTTCTAGTTACTAGTTAAAAATGAAAAAATTTCTTTCCATAGCAAGTGTTCAGTTGTTATTTTTAGATAACCATAGAAACAGGATAAGTTGTCATTTATGCCCATAAATTGTTAGCTTTTAATTTGAATTTACATAGTTTATTGTTAAAGATTGCTATATTTGACTCCACTAAATTAAATATCCTTTACTTAATTGATCTGAAACACTTCTGGATAATTTCTTGTTTCCTCTTCTTTCTCTCTCTCTTTTATTTATTTATTTTTTTAAGAGAGAATCTCATGTTGTGACTTGGAGAGGACTCTGTTGTCCTCACAAATGTTCCTAATATTGCCATAGTTTATATAGGGATTCATAGTTTTTGAAGATTATTTATCTACCTTGATCTGTAACCTTTGGGACACATTGTGAGTAAGGAGGTAATGCACCAGGCTGGGTTTATGGCACCTAGGTGTTGATCCCGCATCTTTTTTTTTTTTTTTTTTGTGGGGGGTTTTTGCTATTGGGGAAAACGAGGGGGGACTGTGCTTACCAGAGAGAGACAGAGAGAGACAGAGAGACAGGAAGTGAGAAATCACCCTCTGGGGAGGATGGCCACACCACAATCCCTTCTCCTCCATTCTCCTCTTGGGATCTTGGACATGCAAGCACATGTGCCCAGTGTGAGTTTAAGGCAGCGGGTCCGGGACTTGAGCTGAGATCAACTACATAGGAGTCCAGTGACATAGCCATTACACCAACTGCTGGTCCCAATCCCACATCTTTTATATCGAACTATTTTATTTGGAGAAAAATGATAAAATATGTGCCCATGAGGGAGTACTTTCCTCATTTGCAAAATAAGAATCATGTCTCCAACATGATGTGACATAATGCAGGAGGCAGACATGGGATTCTTCCATCGTCAGACTTCTTCTAGGTTTCAGTGTTCTCCATCCTACAGCAGATCATGCATCCACTGCAGTGGACCACCCTTTGAGAAGCCTGCAGAAAAGTCTCACAGCTGACTCAGCCCTTTTGGAAGGTGGTTTCTAAACCTGGCTTACATTCAGACTTACCTGAAAATATAAGACCTCATATTTCATTTGAGGTCAATATTTCATATTGACACCAAGAGATGGTGTCAATAAATCTGTGAAGAAACCCAATAAGACTTTTATCTTTTTCCAGTTGTCTAGGTGATTCAGAAGCCTGATGTGTTTGGGCGTCACTAGGCTAGACTGTCTATTTCTCATCTCACCACCATTGCCACCTCAACCTAATATCCCACAACTCCCGTCCCACTCTACAGTTGTTCTTCGTAAGAGATCTCCTTATTGCTTAGGCCACATTTTCCATGTCAGTTCAACCACCATTTATTGAGCACCTTCTATGGTCCAGGCAATGTGTCCAATACTAGGGATACACCACGTCAAGTACTAGATGCGAACAAGACCTCTGCTTCTAATGCTGTATAGTGTATACTTAGACTCTTTGTTGGTCTGCATCCTGTCTGATAAATAGAGTCTTAATGAGGTCTCAGTGTAATTAGAAAGATTCGTGGAAATGTGGAGATGGAGATTTGGGGATGTTGTAATGACCTTATAAGAGCTAAAAAAAACAAAAAAGACAGAATGATTATTGTATATTTTTCTTATTTTTAATATATTTTATTATATATTTGATTTTCTTAAGAGGTTTTTGCTATAGGACGTGTGCGCTCGCCAGACAGACAGAGAGAGACAGAGAGACAGAAAGCACAAAATCACCCCCCAGGGGGGATGGCCATGCCGTGATCCTCTTGTCCTCCATTCTCCTCTCGGGATCTTGGGCATGCATACATATGTGCCCAGTGTGAGTTTAAGCTACGGTCGACTACATGGGAGTCCAGTGACATAGCCATTATGCTAACTGCTCTTTCCACGCCCGGCATGAGTTTAAGCCACCGGATCTGGGACTTGAACCTCAGTTGACTACATGGGAATCCAGCAACATAGCCATTACGCAAACTGCTGGTCCCTATATATTTGATAATTATATATTTTGATTATATATATTGATTCAATTGAATCTATTCTTTACATTAAATTTAAACTGTAAATGTTATCATAAGCAAGATTCAAAGTAGGAAATGAAGTAAAATGACTTTTCAAAACGTCATGGAAAAAGTATATTATATAAAGAAGTAAGCATGGAAAAATTCAGTAGTATGTTTGAAAAATTCAAAATGTCTTGTTTTTTTTTTTTTGGAGAGATTTTCGCTATATGGCGTGTGCGCTCGCCAGACAGACAGAGGGAGACATAGAGATAGAAAGCGAGAAATCACCCCCCAGGGGGATGGTCATGCCGCAATCCCTTCTCCTCTATTCTCCTCTCAGGATCTTGGGCACGCACGTACACGCGCCTAGTGTGAGTTTTAAGCCACCGGGTCCAGGATGCGAACCGCGGTCGACTATGTGGGAGTCCAACGACATAGCCATTACGCTAACTGCTGGTTCCCAAATTCAAAATGTCTTTTCACCAGAGCAACTCATACTTTAATTCTATTTTGGACTTTTTAAGTCCCTTGATGTTAAGTACATGAATAGTGATTATGTTTCTTTTTATATGCCTTTTGATCAGTTATTTCTAGTACTAGATTTTTGTTTTTGAGAGATTCTTGCTATAGGGCACATGTGCTCACTGAAGAGACAGAGAGAGACAGAAAGTGAGCAATGACTCCCCCTCCTCCCCAGGAGGGGATGGTCACACTGTAATCCCTTCTCCATTCTCCTCTTGGGATTTTGGGCACACATGCACGCACACACACTTTGAGTGAGTTTTTTTAAGCAGCTGGGTCCGGGACTCAAATTGCAGTTGCCTATGTGGGAGTCCAGCGATGTAACCATTATGCCATCTGCTGGCCCACTAGTACTAGGTTTTTAACCAGGAATATATTTCTGAGACTATTTGTAAGGAAAAATGTTATTTTTCACATATAGCTGTGTAATGCTAAGATATTGAAAGTTTTATACTGAGACATCTTTTCCCCATATATTCTATAAATATTTGAAGGAAGCATGAAAAAAATATGCTGACATTAATTCATACTATATTGCTCTACCTTTTGCTTTTCATCCTTTCAAAGATACATATACAACTTTGGTTGGTATATAAAATATTCTGTGATAGTTTTAAACTATGTTTCACTACTGATGGTGACACTTGGGTAATCTGTTTTTTTTTTTTAGCTGTAATATCTGATTGTGTAGAATTTACAATTCTACTTGTTTATTAAATTGTATTTTCTGCTGAAGAGACCTCCCCTATCCTCAACCTGTACCTCCACTATGTTTCTAGCTTCTCACAAACTGAGAATTTTGTTTCTGTTGCTAGATATTTTACCAGAGTGAGAGATTTACAATTTTTCATTTCAATTTAAAGTTTTCTAACATCTTGCATGGCTGTAGTGTCTGCTATAGGCTGAATCTTTGTGTTCCTCTCAAATTCATATGTTAACATGCTATCAAAACCTTGAGACTAGCAGGTGGTGTGGATATTAACGTGGCTGGATCCCACATGACTGACTGAGCAGTCTAAGTCCCAAACCTGGCAGATTGAAAATCATGCTGGCCTGTGTGCGTGTGTGCCTCCAGTGGAGGAGATGGGATTGCAGTGTGGCCATTTTCCCTGGGAAGTACTATCTCACTCTCTCTCTCTCTCCCCTTTTTCTCTGTTTCTCTCTGGTGAACATACACACTTTATAACAACAACTAATAAAATATAATGCTAACCATCAAAGTGATGGTTTTAGGAGGTGGGGACTTAAAGAAGTGGTAAGATCAGTAGAGTAGGGCCTTAATGAATGAGATCAGTTCCCCAATTAAAGAAGCCCCAGGGAGACCCTTGACCCTTTCTCCATGTACATAAACAGTGAGAAGGTACCATCTTCATAACAAGAAGGGGGCCATCACCAGTCAATTAATCTGCCAGTGCATTGATCTAGTACTTATTAGTCTCCAGAACCATATGAAGTAAATTTCTATGTATGAGCTATGCAGATGGTGAAGAAACAGTTTTAAAAAATAGATTAAGGTACATGGAAAATTATGCAAGTTAAAAAGTGAGCAAGTTTTAACTTTAAGAAAGTCAGATGTGTGTAAGAAAGAAGATTGTTGGGTCAGCTGAGGGCATGGTGTTTAAGGCAGCTGGATCATGCATGGCTGACTGCTCAGTTCGAGTCTCAGTCCTGGAAACTTGAAAAACACACCGGGGACCAGCAGTTAGCACAATGGCTATGTCACTGGACTCCCATGTAGTAGAATGCAGTTCGTGTCCCAGACCTGGTGACTTAAAAACTCACACCAGGTGCATGTGCGTGAGTATCCAAGATCCCAAGAGGAGATTGGAGGACAAGGTATTGTGGCGTGGCCATCCCCCCCGGGGGTGATTTCTCGCTTTCTGTCTCTCTGTCTCTCCCTGTCTGGCAAGCGAACACCGCCCTATGGCAAAAACCTCTCCAAATAAATAAATAAATAAATAAATAAATAAATAAAATAATAAAAGAAAAACACACCAGACATGTGCATGCATGCCTAAGATCCCTAAAGGAGAAATGGAGAAGAAGCTACAGCATAACCCCTTGAAAACATCTTATGGGGAGTCTATGGATGAATCCTTGAAAGCCTTCTGTGGAGGACCCCTCACTAGGGATGCTTTTTCATTTTTTCTCTCTGTTTCTCTTGGATGAGCACGCATGCCCCTAACATTAAAAAATAAAAAAAGAGGGAACCAGCAGTTAGCGTAATGGCTATGTCGCTGGACTCCCACGTAGTCGACCGCGGTTTGTGTCCTGGACCCGGTGGCTTAA
>NW_006159806.1:3785232-3861040 GCF_000334495.1 Tupaia belangeri chinensis | reverse complement strand
GAGGAGAATGGAGGAGAAGGGATTGTGGCGTGACCATCCCCCCTGGGGGGTGATTTCTTGCTTTCTGTCTCTAATGTCTCTCTCTGTCTGTCTGGTGAGCGCACGCGCCCTATAGTGAAGGTCTCTCAAAAAAAATAAATAAATAAAAAATAAATAAATAAATAAATAAAAAAAGAATTGCAAAAGAAAGGACATCATTATAACATATCATATTATACTACTTTACTTTGCAATAAATAATATTTGTTTAGTCATGATAATTGTCTATTAATTCTAATTTATGGACACAATAAATTGCTAAGGCAGGATATTGGGGACGGGGGTGGAAAGGAAGTAGAGGTTGTATAAGAGAAAAAAATCTTCAAGAACCACAAAAAGATATCAAGATCTAATCTCTATATTTACTATAGAAGTGTATTCCTCAGAAATACAGACACAGCGATATCAAGTTTGTTTTAGTTCAGGGGTAGGACCTGAGGTGAAGTAAAGACTTCTGTCTTTATTTACAGGACTGTCAGTACTTCCCAATTTAAATGAAAGAAAACCGTGTATGTATTAATCAGAAATAAAAATACAAGAATTAGCTCACTCTCATTACTGATTCTAATCTTCCAGTTTCTTAAAAACATACAATTAAGGAGACTAGGGTAAGGGGACATTTGTCTATTGAGTTCTGCCATGTGGGATTACTTGGGAAAAATGTATGCTATTTTAATTCAAGACATAGTCCTTTGCTATTGCTCCTCTTTCTTTTCTTTCTTTTTTTTTTTTTTTTTGAGAGGTTTTCACTATAGGGCACGTGCGCTCGCCAGACAGACAGAGAGAGACAGAGAGACAGAAAGCGAGAAATCACCCCCCAGGGGGGATGGTCACGCCACAATCCCTTCTCCTCCATTCTCCTCTCGGGATCTTGGGCTCGCATGCACACGCGCCCGGCGTGAGTTTTAAGCCACCGGGTCCGGGACGTGAACCACGGTCGACTACGTGGGAGTCCAGCGACATAGCCATTACGCTAACTGCTGGTTCCCGCTATTGCTCTTCTTTCATTTGGCTCTGGTTTCTCCTTCATATGTGAAATCTCTTTAGATCAAAGTATGAATTGTCCTTCTACCATGGTGGTTCTGAAAATGACGCCTGTGACAAGCCAGGAAGGAGAGGTGTTCTCAGTATGACTGGGCATCACCTTCACCGAATCTCAGAGAGAGACCTTACCTGGTTGTCGTGTGGCTTGAAATATGGATGTCTAGAACATCAGACTAATTCAAATGTAAATAAGAAAGTGTAGTGCCCTGGGCTGGTAGGATCTGATAATTGCCAGGCATTATACTGCTTTACAAATTTTTTCTGTTCACAAAATTTTTGAGGGTAGAGGGCAAGCAGGTGGCATAACGGTTAAGGCATTGGACTTCCACATTGTTGGCCATAGTTTGAGTCCTAGACTGGTAGCTTGAAACTCACACTGGGTACAGGTGTGTGCATGCCCAGAATCCAGAGAGGAAGAGGGATGCAGTGTGGCTATCTCCCTTGGGGGAGGGGGCGATTTCTCACTCTCACTCTCTGTTTCTCTGGCAAGCACATGCGCTCTATAGTAAAAAAAACTCTTTAAAAAAACAAACAAACAAAAAAACACAAAATAACAATTTGAGGATAGATTTTATCCCCACTTTACAAAGCAAAAGTCAGATCTTAAATTACTTTCCAAAGGGTATCCAAGTTAATAATTTGGGCTTGTCAATTTAAGTTACTTTTTAAAAAAAAAACTATTTATTTATCCACTCATTTATGTTTTAATTTGACCAGAGAGAGACACACACACAGAGAGAGGGAAAGTGAGAAAGCAAGCCACCAGGTCCGGGACTGGAACCGTCGTCAGCCATGTGGGAATGTCCAGCACCTTAACCACCACGCCACCTGCTGGCCACTTTTTACTGTATCTTGTTAACTACTAGACCTACTGAAATATTTGCAAAGACAAATATAAATAAGTTGAGGTGTACGTAAAATTTTGATGGTGTGTATACTTGATGTGTGTGATTGAGTCAGTTGTAGAGTGTTTGGGATTGCCTAAGTAATTGTGTGTGGAATGTTGCTCCTTTACCACTAGTGTATTTCTGGTGTGCTATATTACCACTAATACATAGGGAGAGAGAGGGCTTTATGGGCTCCTGACATGAAATAAATGTGAGCTACAAAGACAGACTGCTGTTCCATTTTCAGTTCTTTCAGTCCTTCTAATTGGTTTATGGATAAAATTCCACTTTGGATTAGTCTATAATATGTATTAATGTCCTTAGGAAAAAAAATGAGAGGTCTCAGGCTCAGAAGCTGTAGAAGAGTATCAGAGTAGCATTTAATAATATTATTAATATATTGTAGGCATTCTATATTTTATGGTTACTTTTTATAGCAATTACCATACTTTTTACAAAAATAAAAGTATTTCATTTAAAAATTTAATAAATTATGATATTCGGTGAACAATGACTCAGGCAGTGTGTGTAGATTTTAGAAAAAAAAACTTATAAATGAACTATGCAAACGACCGTAATTTGAGAAAGGCAGTTTCCATTATTTTTCTTTCTATTCCTGTCTTGTGTGCTAATAAGCAATGAATGAATTAGAAAGAGAGAGACACACCGGGTCTCTTAAGACTTTAACACACTACAAACAGTCAGGGAATAATGGAGTGTTGATATCTCTTCTAGCAAATCAGATGTCTTTCTTTTCTTCCTTCTTTCTAAGGGAATAACTGGCTACCTATTGTCTTTCCAGGTACAGAGCCATTGTAAATCCCATGGACATGCAGACGTCAGGGGCCGTGCGGTGGACCTGTGTGAGAGCCATGGGCATCTGGGTGATCTCTGTGCTGTTGGCGATTCCCGAAGCCGTGTTTTCAGAAGTGGCGCGCATCGGTAGCTTGGACAATAGCAGCTTCGCCGCGTGTATACCCTACCCTCAGACGGATGAATTACATCCCAAAATTCATTCAGTGCTCATTTTCTTAGTCTATTTCCTCATACCACTTGCTATTATTAGTGTTTATTATTATCATATTGCAAAGACCTTAATTAGAAGTGCACATAATCTTCCAGGGGAATACAATGAACATACCAAAAAACAGGTAAGCTTGGTAGAGATGAGTGTTGGGAGGGGTCCGCTGGTCAGACAAGTACCTTCTATTTGGTGTTCTGTGTAATGGGCTCTCAATCACATGATTGATGGGATGGAGTCAGAGGGCCCAGGGGCCTTCACCAGCCTTAAACCAAAACCATGTTGGGGAATCTCTAATAGGTAGTCATGTCTTTGCCCTGGAAAGTCTTCCTTAGCTTTATCTGCCACTTGGGCCTGGGACAAGGCCTAGAATCCCATCAGGAATACATGTCCACGGGGCCAGCAGATGGCATAGCGATCATGTTGCTGGACTGCCACATGAGTGACCGTGGTTTGAGTCCCACACATCGTGGCTTGAAAATCAAGCCAGGTGTGTGTACGTGTATGCCTAAGATCCCAGGAAGAGAATGGAGAAGGGAATGCAGCATGACCATCCTCCCTGGGAGGTGATTTCTCTCTCTCCCTTTCTCTTTCCTCTCTCCCTCTGGCGAGCACATGTGCCCCATCAAGAAGTTCTTTAAAAAAAAAGAAAAGAAAATAAATGTCTTTGAAGGCCTTTGTTTCCATGCAAATATTTATGAAAAAAAACCATAATCAGAAAATTTTCATATATTAAGTTACATTTATTTAATTATTGTCTTTCCTCCCATTAGCCCAGTAAGGATGACAAGGAGTATGGAGAAGGGTGCATTAGGAAAGGGCAGTAGGACACTGCCTGGGATTTGGGGATGGAGTTGGGGTGGAGGCCAGAATGGGAGGCTTGGGGAATAGTCAGAGCAGCAGAAAGAAAATGAGTGTGACCCAAAGGTGGGTTGGTGCTGAAGCAATCAAGAACTGACATTTATAACTACCCCTATAAAGAGTCTATACTAATTTAAAAAGTACAACATGCACCTTACGTTCTCGTTCCTTCTTTTAAAAAAATTGCATTACTATTTTGAGATAAAACCCATTGTGTTAATCCATAAACAGTGGGAAATATATAAAATTTTTTTTTTTTCTAGTTGTGTATCTGTGTGTTCCTTGAAAGAACTTCTACAGGGTTCTGTAATAGTCCTAGAAGCACATCTGTGGTGTTCCATAGGTTCAGGGAGGTTACAGATGTTTGTTCCCAGTTCGAAGACAGGTGAACTGAAATATCAAGCCATTAAAATTTGCTAGAATGTAGATGGAGGAATGCACTAGTTCCTTGAGCACTTTAGCAAAGCAGAACCTTGTAAAGGTCTCTTGCATGAGAGCCAACTTCCATTAATTGATGTCCATTGAAATAAAAGATGAACATTTGATTTCAAGACTTTAAAACCACTCATTAAGCCATCATTAGATTCATTAATAGATTTATTACCTACAAAGGGTCTGGCAGGTGGCCTGGTGGTTGAGGCAGTTGGACTCCCACATGGTTGACCATGGTTCAAATTCCGGACCTGACAATTTGCTTTCTCACTTTCCTTCTCTCTCTCTCTGTCTCTTTCTGGTCAACCTCAATAAAATAAAAATAAAATAATCACAATAAAATTAAATAATTCTTAAAAAAGATTTATTATCTAAATATATAGCAAATTGTTCAGATTGTAAGCTCTCTATACTTTTTACTTTATTTAACCAGTTATTTTATTTAGAGCACTATAGTCCAATTTATATCTCAATTTACGTATTTGAGTTTTTGAACTTTGTTTCTAAAGTTGAATTTCTCTCATACCCACAGCTATCTACCTACCTTACATTAAAAAAATAATAATTTGGTACTGCCTTATTTTGGTGGGTTTACTTACTGGGACCTATAAACTCCCTCTGCATAACTGGGTTTCAACCTTTGCCAAGAAATAATTTTAATGACAATAGCCTGCCAGTGCACTTGAACTCCCAGTACCCTCTGTGGTGAAATTTTTGTTCTCATGTTCTTATTTTTCTTTTCTGGAGAGGTTTTTGCTATAGGGTACATGCGCTCCCCAGAAAGACAGAGGGAGATACCGAGATAAAAATCAAGAAATCACCCCCTCCCCCAAGGGGGATGACCATGCCACAATTTCTTCTCCTCCATTCTCCTCTAGATATCTTGGGCATACACGCACACATGCCCGGTATGAGTTTAAGCCACTGGGTCCGGGACTTGAGCCGTGTTTGACTACATGGGAGTCCAGCCACATAGCCATTACACCAACTGCTGGTCCCTTGCTCTCATATTCTACCTGCCAGGGTACATATTGGTTAGCAATAGGAATTTCCTATCCCCCTGAAAATTTGGCTGCGTTGCCAAACTTATACCACAGGATACAGCACATCTGGCATACATGTTCTGCTTCCTGAAGGAGGCTGATCTTCATCTGAACCTTCTTTTGCCTCACCATCTTCCCTCACGTCTGCTCCTCAACTCCAGATCAGTTCCAATCCTGAACCTTTCCAGTCTTTGGAATATTCTAGTTGATGACCTGCATTTCTTACTCAGAAAATATCACGTTCCCTAGTATTAGTGTCTTTTAATAAATTTTGTTTTCCTGCTTATAATGCCCTACTTAAATATTTAAACAAATTAGACAAATATGAACTAACCCTTGAAGATTATTTTTATATTTAGGAAATTACTTTTAAATTAAAAATATGAATGTCCAATATATACATTTTATTTATCACATTTCCGAAAACCTTACAAAACAGTAAATATAGTATGAAAACTATACAAAAAAAGGAAAATGTGTTTTATTTTGAATGGTAACCTAATATAGAAATATTTAAGGACTCACAGTTATATCAGATGATTTTTATTTGTGTATTTCAGTAGTTGTATTCCATGTTCCTTTTTTTTATGGCATAATAGTTTTTCACAAGTCAAGTCCTATTTCAATAGATCAAATTTTCTTATTTGAACTACACTAATTTTTGGATAATACCTGTTTGAATATATTCTGTAGTTCATTAATTTAGTGGATTTAATACCAACAGAAATGATTTATATTTATACTGAGCACAGTGAGACTTAAAGCAAAAGAAAACTAGTTAAAAATAAGGAAACGTTTTTTAAGACCACAGTTTTAACATAAGGACATAGCACTTATTAATTTACTACCTAGTCTTATATAAGCTATCAACTAATTTTAGGTAAAAATAATGTAGCAAGAAAAACCAGCTGAAATCAGCACTTTGATGAGGAAAGTGACTAAGTTGGGTATTTTGGATGTATTGTTTATATAAGGCTTAGTCTTTTTGTCACATGATGAAGTTCAGATGTGGCTGGCTCTGTTTTCATTTCAACCAATGGGATTATTTTCTTTTATTTGCAGATGGAAACACGGAAACGCCTGGCTAAAATCGTGCTGGTGTTTGTGGGCTGCTTTGTCTTCTGTTGGTTTCCAAATCACGTCCTCTACATGTATCGGTCTTTCAACTATAAGGAGATCGACCCATCTCTGGGCCACATGATTGTCACCTTAGTTGCCCGGGTTCTCAGTTTTAGCAATTCTTGTGTCAATCCGTTTGCTCTTTACCTACTCAGTGAAAGCTTCAGGAGGCATTTCAATAGCCAGCTCTGCTGTGGCAGAAAGTCCTACGGAGAGAGATCAACCAGCTACCTCCTCAGCTCTTCGGCAGTGCGTATGACATCTCTGAAAAGCAATGCTAAGAACACGGTGACTAATTCTGTTTTACTAAATGGGCACAGTGTGAAGCAGGAAATGGCACTGTGATCTTGGCTATTCAACTCACTACCTGAAAAGAGCTCACTACCTTTTCTAGTCCTATTGAGAAGAGCAGAACTAAATAATTTCCCTGTTCTTACTGTTGCTCAGTTAATTTGTTAGACAATTTCATGTTTGACTTTAAAAAGGCAAAAAAGAAATTTTTTTTCTCTGAACAGGATTTTAAATTTCTACACACACGCACGTGTTTTACGCATTAAAAGTGATTTAAAAAGCAATTCCATATGTGAATTAATCAATATTACTTCAGGATTTAGGCTGACCACTAGCATATTTATTTTAACTTTGTTTTATCTTGGAGCATAAAAAAATTTCTATATTTGACTCAGTGATTCATGGAGGGTAGTTAAAATTTCCTTTATTTGCAATGTAAGTCGTATTTTCCTGGTGAAGTTTATTTATAACTATATATATATAATTTTAAATATGAAGGTTATGTATATGTAGTTATAAAAATAAACATGAAATACATATAAAAATAAACATGAAATATATATACCCTTAATTTTGAAGAAAATAATAGAAAATTCAAAAAGTGAAGCTTAACTATAAGTCAGCAATATCTATTGTGCTTCTTTGTGTGATTGATTATAATTTATAGAAATAGTTTACATCTGTAACTTTTGAGCATGTAATAAAAGTGATGGCATTTGTAACATGAATTGTAAATAGGTATCACAAACCAGAAGTTGTTCAAAAGAAAATCAAAAAGATCTTTGGAATTTTGGGGACCAGAGATTACTCCTCTTCAATAGTTTCATCTGTAAAATAAGTTTGCAACATTGTAAGGATTGAATTATGTAATGCATGTATGGTATTCACTACCTGCTTGATGAAATAGTAATTGTTCAGTGAAGGTTAACTTACGTCATTATATTTTAAATTTCTCTTTCTTCATTTAGTAAAATAATAAAATTTATTAAACATACACTATGTACCAGATCGAGTACCAAGTCCTTTCTAGGAAAGCATTATAGTTTATAAGGCAAATGTTACCCTGATTTCAGTCCTATGGATAAGGAAACTGGGGGTCAATAAGCAGGTAAAGATAGAAGAGCTTGTCGTTAAACTTTTAAAATTTTTTTTAAGAAAAATTTTTGCTATAGGGGCTTGTGTGCTCACTGGAGAGACAGAGAGACAGAAAGCCAGAAATCACCCAACAGGAAGGATTGCCACGCTGTAATCGCTCTCCTCCATTCTCCTCTCAGGATTTTGAGCACGCATGTGCAGGCGCCCAGCATGAGTTTTAAGCCACTTCTGAGTCTGGGACTCAGACTGCAGTTGACTACGTGGCAGTCCAGCAACGTAACCATTATTCCATTTGCTGGTCCCATGAACTTTTAACTTTAAACTCACATATTTTATCTGTAGTCAGTACAGATGATTCACTTGAAGATGGAAATACACATTTCAATCATTTGTTCCCTGAAATGCGGAGGTTATTTGATGATAAAGGATAAACAAGAATGATGCCCTGAGTTTACCTTCATCATTCCTAGGGTAAGGACGAAAGCTTAAATCCTGGGTTGCCCATGAATTAATTTCTTAGATAAAAATATGGGAGCACTATTGCTGTCCTCAAATTTCTTTTGTGTATGCTATATAAAAAAAGGGGAAGATAAATAAAGATTAATGGGATTTATATTTCATTCGACTCCTTGTTAGCACATGCCTTAAATGTTTGCATAATCCTTTGCCTCTATAAAATAGCAGATTTTGAATAAGTGCAATTTTCCATTTACTAATATCTTATTATCAGCTTAATTGCTCACTCAGGAAATACTTCTACTAAATTCCTGAGAAATGAACTATTTCAACTATCAGGCTTCTCTTAAAATAGAATAAGTTTGTATGGGTTAACTTCAAATAGATTAAGATATATCCACATTTTCTTTTGACTTTTTCAAAATAAAGGAGAAAGGCTTCAATAAATATGGTCACCTTGGTTCAGAAATTCACTTTTGTAATGTTATAAGAGAATAGAATGAAGAGAGCTAAAGAAAATCTGGTTATAACTGTATCTTTAGTGATCATTAGAGGAAATGTTACTTATATGTTGAGGTTACAGCATTTTACACCATTCCATTTAAAAAAAATATTTTGCCAAGTTATTCCCAGGGCTCTATTTTCTTCTGTATATTTTATAATACCACATTTTTTAGGCAGGATATTTTCTTACATATTGAACCAAGTCTTAATCTTTGGTAGGCAGTTTATGTTTGAAGTGGTATACAACAGAAACTTAACCAAGATTTCATTCCTGAAAACTCTCTTCTTGGGCAATAAACAGGTAACAATTACCCTTTATTTTTTTATAGTGGAAGAATAATATAAATGTAACCCACATATGAACCTCAAAATTATTTTACGAACTATTTAATGATGCATAAGAGAACTAGTTGAAATGGGAAACCTAGAATCACATGAGGCATTTTGACATTGTAGATAATCAAATCTGAAAATCAAGCACTAGAATGTTCAAATAGTTGTTTTCATATCCTGGAAACCAATTAATTGGGAAACAGGAATTTATTCTTAAGTCTCCTACTTTTTGGCTGAATGTTAGAAATCTATCTGTTTGCTTCTAGAGTATGATATTATGCTGCATTCTTCAAGCCAAAACCACTCTTGGAAATAAAATCCCCTTTCACTCTATTGCATATTTATTTATACGCATGTATAAAATAAACGACACTGTAGAAATATGGTCCTATGAGAATCAAAAAGGAGGAGGAAAAGATCCACAAATTATTTTCATGTGACCCTGTTGTCTCCATTAGACAAACTCATTCTCACAAGTTCATGATTTACACTTGGGTAAAGCTTCTCTAACAGCGACATGGTTTCTTGTAGATAGTTAATAGAATTCAATGGCCAATTGAATTTAGTGTGCACTTCTCATTTATTTTAAAAACGTAACTTTGTCCAAATAGCAAATTACTCACAGCAGTGTTATTTCTGCTAATGTGCTTATGTGTTATCAAAGATATCTCTTGGAATTAACGAGGAACACATGGAAGTGCATGCTGGAATTCAGATGTGGTTGATTTGCCTGCCTTAGTTTTGTATTTCAGCCTAACTTATAATAATAAGATGTCTAAAGTATTTAAAAATTAGAATTGCTTTCTCCTGCCTGGCAGGTTTCCAAGAAGCATATTAATGAGATGTAGCACTGCTCGAATGAAATTATTTGGCATAACTCATTGCAGAGAACAGGAGAATACATTTTGTTTCAGAGAATTTATTATTAGAGATTGAATTCCAAAAATGGAAAATAAAGATTACTGCTTTAACCCTTTTAGTGATTTTTAATTCTTCATTTTATATTGACTTCAGTTTTAGAATACCATACCAGCTTCTTTTTAATGAATGAAATATTACTTTAAGTAATATTTATGTTAACGGATGGAAAAGTGTTGAGCTGCGTTGTGAAATCCTTGGTTCTTTGGGTTCAGACTACTAAAATTAGAGATCTGTCCCTAGGCGCAAAATGAAACTGCAACTACGAATGAAGTAGAAAAGAAAGTTTAATAGAAAGAAAGGAAAGGAAAGGAAGAAAGTACACCCAAAAAGGTTGTTGGGCTGGCGGATTGCCAAGTGGCAACGGCGTTTGATACTGGTCAACCATTATTCTTATTACTAGAGGTCATGAATATTCATTACTTAACAGTAGGGGAGGGAGGGAAGTTACACACTTAAAAATTATGAAGTTCTAGGAACCAGCAGATGGCGTAATACATTGTTGTACTCTAAACTCATGCTCCAGCAGGTGTTTTCGGGTGCCCAAAATCCCAAGAGGAGAATGGAAGAGAAAGGATTGCAGTGTGGCCATCCCTCCTAGGAGGTGATTTCTCGCTTTCTGTCTCTCTGTCTCTATCTGTCTCTCCAGTGAGCACATGCACTCTATAGCAAAAATCTCTTGCTGAAAAAACAAATAAACTAAAAAACAAAATGAAGTTCCGGAGGCAAGTTCTACAATCTTAGAATGTCTTTCTGTGTGCAGGAGGGAAATTTGCATTTAATTGATCTCATAACTATATCCTTTCCCTTTACTAAAATTTCCTTAGATAATTAAAGATCTAAATATTGTAAATCTAATTTCCTGTTAAAGTGATTATATATACTTTTTAGTTAAGACTAGAATCCTGCTAAATACTTTTGAGGAGCATTTTATTCCTCCTTTGCAATAGGCAGAAATACCAAACTTGCTATTAAATCACAAATGATGTCCATTTCTCTCTAGTTTCAAATGTAATTTTTCTTCTATTAGACAGAAAATAGACATTTTGAGTTTACAGTCATGTATACTCCAATTTTGTGGCGTACTATTCTATCCTAGAATTATTTGGGGCATAATTATTCTGTCTCAGACAGATTCTTCCATTTAGATTCCTAAGGTACTTGTTAGAACAATTTGCCTATGACCTTGAGGCTGGCTATAAGAAGGAAGGTGGTGAAAGGTGGGGGCGGGAGTGACATCCTGGCTGGATGCAGGGCTAGGGGGTGGATTACAACATGAAGACCCTGTTGAGGGTACCTCCCCCAATCCTCTCAGGAAATAAATCAATAAAATGTAAAGAAACTAAGTAACTTGATTAAAAAATATTTTCAAAAAGCTGTTTTCTGTTTCTAATTAATATTCTTTCTATTATTTGAAGCCTTAGATAGTTGGATGTCATGAGTAACAGATTTGATGGTAATTTTCTTAAAATCCATGCATTAATATTTGGCAACCTACATGTACTGGAATTGTGAAGAATTGTACAGTTGATAATTCTGTTTGATATTAGTACACCTATCTCTTCTTATTTGAAAGGGATCATAATTTAATTCAGATAAAATTAGAATCAGTTTCAACATCAAGCATTTTTTCCTCTCCATCTCAGAATTTATGAAATAAATATTCTAGGATTTATTTTAATGTTCTCCCTTTAAATGAGTGAATGTTTACAGAACAGTCAGAGGTTATTTTTAAAATTTTATTTATTATCATAATCTTTTTCTATATTACATTGAATCACATATATCTTTACAGTGTAATACATTTCTTTTTCCATCATGCTTAACATGCATATCAAACAAGACAAAGACATTAACTATCGACATCATCATCAAATAGATTTTTATCATTTTTAGATTATTATTATTATTTATTCTCATTACTTTTAGAAGAATTATTCTATTTTTAACTTTATTTTATTTATTTGTTTTAATTTGACCAGAGAGTGACAGAGTGAGAGAGAAAGAGAGAGGAAAGTGAGAAAGCAAGCTGTCAAGTCCAAGACTCAAACTGCAGTCAGCCATGTGGGAGTCCAGCACCCTCAACCACCACATCACCTGGAGGCTCCCCCATTATTCTCATTATTTTTGTAAACATTTAATCATTATATATCATTTGGTTTATATAAAGAATTTACTCAACATGAAATACTTCTCAGACCTGTCTAGTTGAGAATATTATAGTTATTATCATCAACAGGTAACCATTTCTGTGTCCCAATAATGTCATGCCTCTCTATTTGTTCTCTTGCTATCGTTCTCTGTACTCTTCCCTTTCCTCCACTCTGTTCCACACTGTCTTCAGCATCCATTACTATTTTCACTGCTTTTATGCCCTCCAATATTTTGATCTCTACCATAAAGTGTGGATAGTCAGCATATATTAAGTGGATACACAGTATCTTTCTTTTATGTGTTGGCTTGCTTCACTCAGCAATAGATCCTCCATATTTGACCACTTTCTATCAAATGCTAGGGTCTTGTTTTTTTTTTTTTTTTTTTTTAGAGCTGAGTAGAGTATTCCATAGAGTGTATGTGCCACACTTTTTCCATCCATTCATCTGTTTGTGGACATTTGAGTTGATTCCATGTCTTAACAATCGTGAATAATGCTGCAATAAACATTGATGTGCAAGCGCTTTTTTGACTGAGCATTCTCCTGTCTTTGGGTAGGTACCCAGAAGTGGAATTGCTGAATCAAATGGTAGTTTTATTTGTAGATCTTTGAGGAACCTCCATATTGTTTTCCAGAGTGGCTGAACCAGTGTACATTTCCACCAACAGTGTAGGAAAGTTCCCCTTTCATCACATCCTCGCCAACACTTATGACTTTTTGTATTTTTTAATCTTCGCCATTCTGACAGGGGTTAGGCGATATCTCATTGTGGTTTTAATCCGCATCTCCCTTGTGACAAGGGATGTTGAGCATTTCCTCAGATGCTTTTTGACTGTTGATATGTCTTTCTTTTTTGTGTGTGTATGTGTAGAGGTTTTTATTTATAGACAGAGAGACAGAAAGTGAGAAATCACCCCCCAGGGGGATGGCCACGCTGCAATCCCTTCTCCTTCATTCTCCTCTCTGGATATTGAACATGCACGCACACACGCCAGGCATGAGCTTAAGCCACCAGGTCCCGGACTCGAACCGCAGTTGACTACATGGGAATCTAGCGACATAGCCATTATGCTAACTGCTGGTCCCTATATGTCTTTCTTAGAGAGATTTTTGTTCAGTTCATTTTCCCATCTTTTAATTGGGTTAATCTTTTTTTTTTCTTTTTTTTTGAATAATCTGCTTGAGTTATTTTACAAAAATATTCTCTCATTCAGAAGGTTGTTTATTCACACTTGTTACTGTGTCCTTTGTTGTGCAGAAACTTCTTAATCTAATATAGTACCAGTTGTCTATTTTAGGGATTATTGCCTGTGCTTTGGAGTCTTATTTAGGGAGTCTTTGCCTACGCCAATGTCTCCTGGACTTTCCCCAGTGTTTTCCACCAGTAGTTTTATAGTTTTAGGTCTTAGGTTCAAATCTTCGACACTTTGAGTTGATTTTTGTTTATGGTGAATGATGGGGATTCAATTTCATCTTTCTGCAGGTGGATACCAGATTTTTCCAACACCATTCACTAAAAAGGTTTTCCTTTTTCCAAATGGACTAACTGGTATCCTTTGTCAAAATAAGTTGGCTATAAGCTTTGGGGATTATTTCTAGGGTCTCTGTTCTATCCCATTGGTCTACCTGTCTGTTTAGTGCCAATACCATGCTGTTTTTATTATCACAGCTTTATAGTATATTTTGGGTTCAAGGAGTGATATGCTACCCACACCACTCAACTTGCACAGGATTGCTTTGGCAACATGAGGCTTTTTATGCTTTCAGACAAATTCTATAATTGTATTTTCTAGATCTGTAAAGACTATCCCTGGTGTTTTGATTGGAATTGCATTAAATATGTAGATTAATTTGGGTAGAATTGTCATTTTGATTATATTAGTTCTTCCAATCCAGGAACATGGGATGTCCTTCCACTTTATGTCTTTTTCCATATTTAAAAAAAAAAATGATCATTTTCTTTGTAAAGGTCTTTGACTTTCTTACTTAGGCTTATTCCTAGGTATCTTATACATTTTGTGGCTATGATAAAAGGGATTCCTTTCTTCAATTCTACTTCATTCAACTTGTTCATGTATAGAAATGCTATAGATTTTTGGATGTTGATTTTGTATTGATTTCAGTTATTCTATTTATTTAAAGCATGTGGTGTTACTTTTCATTTTCGTTGATTTGATAAATGAACAAATAGTGTATTATGAATTTTTTCTTTTAATAACCTTTGTTTACAAAACTCAGTTTTGACTACTATTTGGGACAAACACATGAAAAATATATATAAAATTTATAATTCCTTCTAAGAAGGAGGGAGGTCAGTTCAGAAAACATAAAATCCATAAGGATTAGGAGAACATGAAATAAAGTTAAATTGTTCTTTTCATATATAATATTTTGACTGGGTGAGATTTTACATGCTTATTTTAAGAGAACAGAAAATCTTTCCCTCTCAGTTTACTTTTTACTTTAAAAATTATTTATTTAGAGACCAGTAGGGTGGTGTGGTGAATAAGGAACTGGACACTCCCACATGGCCAACCATGGTTCAAGTCCCAGACCTGGTGGCTTGCTTTCTCACTTTGCCTCTCTTGTTCTGTCTTGGGTCAAATTAAAATAAATAAAATTAAATAAATAATTCCTTAAAAATTATTTATTTAATTTTATGTACTATTATTATTTTAAAATTTGCTGTTAGGCATATGTACTCACCAGAGAGAGAGAGAAGAGTAAAAGTGAAAAAGCAAGCAGCCAGGTCTGGGACTTGAACCATAATCAGCCATGTAGGAGCCCAGTGCTTTAACCACCATGCCACCCTCTGGCCCCTCTCAGTACACTTTTTTGAGAGAGATCTAAACATTCAATATGTGAGCAATTTCTTCTGCTTTCACAGTTTAGGAGGTGGGCATATCCTGACGTTTGGTGAATATATAAATTTCTTGCATGATGTTATATTGCTATAATTGTCTTCTGTAAGAATATGTGTCAAGATATACCTTCTCTGATAGATATACCTTCTCTTCAGAACTGCATTATAGGATTTAATGCATTTTAGTATCAGTATTCTATCTTTTCTAATTATAAAGGCTACAAAAATGGTGCCATGGGTCAGCGTCTTAACTTAAATTTTTATAAGGTAACTCCTGACAAAGAGAGATGGGTCTGAAATCTTTGAGCAAAAATTGCTGCACTAGATTGATCTTTAAAGGATATCTTCAATCCTTTTTGTTCATATGCTTTATGGTAGAATAGCATTCTTATCCTTTGGAGACTTAGTAAAATATTTTGACAGAGTGCCAAACATTTGGATTCAAACAAGATATCACACAATTCTCTGTTTCATATTGTTTGATATTTTGATGAAATATCTACATGATGGTATGAGTCTTTCTCTCTCTCTCTCTCTATATATATATATATACATGTATATATATACAAATCTATAACTATATCTATAGATGTGTGTATATATCTATATCTATATATATATACACACTTTGTTTTTGGTAGAAGTTTTTGCATCAGGGTACATGTTCTCCCCAGGAAGAGACAGAGACAGTGAGAGAGAAAGTAAGAAATCACCCCCCCCCAGAAGAGATGGCCACACCACAATCCCTTTTCCTCCATTCTCATCTCAGGATCTTGGGTATGAATGCTCACACATTAGACGTGAGTTTCAAGTCATCAGATCTGGGACTTGAACCACAGTCAATCATATGGGAGTACAATGACATAGTTGCTATGCCATATGCTGACCCTCTTATCTCCATATTTTAGTATTGATAAAGGTCAAACTCTCCTTACATCTTAGTAACAAGGTTAACTGTATTTATATTATTTAATCAGTATAGTTTTTTTTTGTGCTTTTCTTAGATTGAATTAGTTACTTCAAAGTATATGAAATCAATATTTTTATTAATGTTTCTGTGTACTTGCTAATCATGATTAAATAAAAATAATGAAACCATATATTTTTACCTAAACAAGTAAATTCTGTACTGAGCTTTTAATGACTATAACCACTGCAAATATAGTCAAAGAAAGCTTTTATGAACCTGCTTATTAGATATAAAAGATAGAAGACAATAGGACAGAGCCAGATACAGCAAAAAAATTGCTTCCTGATATACAAGCTCTGGTGAAAAAGATGAGACTAGCTTTTTCTTTTCTTAGCTAAAAATATAGAGTAAGACAAAAATCAGAAATGTAATTATTTGAGCTTATTTTACCATATTTTTTCCTTTATCAGAAAAATAAAGTCAAAATGTTGGATATTATCATTTTTATTTATTTCAAAGAGTATTTTTTGGTTTTAGTATGAACTATCAGCCATCCTTTTTAAAAGGTTTTTGCCATAGGGCAAGTGTGCTCACTGGGGAGACAGAGACAGAGAGAGGGAAAGTGAGTAACTAACCCCTGGTGAGGGGGAATCACCACATTGCAATCTTTTCTCCTCTAGTCTCCTCCTGGGATTTTATGTACTCATACACGTGTGTCAGGTATGATTTTCAAGCCATTGGGTATGGGAATCTATCTGCAGTCGGCCATGTGGGAGTCCAGCACCTTAACCACCACATCATCTGCTGGCCCCACTATAAGCCATCTTTAATGTGTCCTCTTATGAAGGTTCTAGATAACTTTAAAAACTGCCTTTTATTATTGCAGTCAATAAATTATTTAATAAAATGCCTCACAATTTGTGAAACATATGAGAGAAGATTGTTTGCTTTTACATTGTAGTGAAGACTTTGAAGAGAAACTTAATACTTAAGTAGAATTAGCTAACCATATTAGAGCTGAGGTGGATACAAGTTTGATTTGGAAGTGGCTGTCAAAGTTGGTGCAAGCCCAGCCTCTATGGCATAGTTAGCATCGTATTGAACCTCAGTGCAAGAAGCTACATGGTACACTTCCCATTCAGATCCCTACTCCACTGGGTCATGACAGCATGCATGGTGCCCAGGATCTAGAGGAAAGGCACTGTGGCATGACCAGACCCTGCTGAGATAATCTCTCCATCTCTCTATCTCTCATTCATGTTTGCACATGTACTCTCTATCATATGTTTAAAAAAAGTCAGTGTATAAAGGAAGGGAGTCTGATAGAGGAGTACTCTCTATTGTTTCTTTTAAAGAATTATCCATTTAACTTTAGTTATCATTATTATCATTTTTTAATTTACTACAGGGCATTCACGTATGTGTGTGCACACACTTGAGAGAGAGAGAGAAAAAAAGAAAGCAAGCCACCAGGTCTAGGATCTGATCTATGGCTGGCCATGCGGGAATTCAGCATTCTATCATTTACCCAGGGGGCTCACTATTAATCATCAATAAGGCAACATAAGTTGGAATAAACTCTTGTAGGTAGAGTAGGTATGTTTAGAATAAAAATAAAAGAAATGAAAAGGTAGGGATTTGTTGAATCACTGTGACACTCATTTTCAAGTTCTGACTCAAAGACTAGTTTGTTCAGGATATAGGTGATGGGTAGAGACTAAATGAGGACAACAGCTATTGGACAAAGCTTGCAAATGCCCCTACCTACAAGAACATCTGTTCTAGATATTTCAGTCTCGATTCACAGTCAATATGTGCAGTTAATTCATTGTTCCAAAAGTTAATTCCTTATTTTTTCTACATTTTGATAAATGCTACGATAAATGCCTTCCACTCTTTACCGAAGAAAATTAAAGCAAGACTATCATCCTTGATTCCTCTTTTTCTGCTTCCTCCATCTCTAATCTATCAAGTCAAGTATATTTTGAATCTTTCACCATCTCTCTTTTTTGACTGTTACTGTATGGTTTATGTGACCATTCTGTTAGATTGATGCATTAAGCTTTTAACTAATGTTTATATATTTTACAAGTCTCAAATTAAGGCCATAAAACTCAAGAAAATCATAATAAACCTTGTCTTGTTGATTTATACTCTATCCCCAGGCTCAAAACAGTTCCTCAAATGTAGTTTAATGTTAGTGCTCACCAAGTGATTGTAGATTGAGTAAATGAAGGGTTGAATGGTGTTGCATTGAGCCAGGGGGTACCTGGAAATAAAGAGTGGAAGCATATTGTGTAACGTCTGAAGAGTCATCCTTCCCCACCCCAACTTCATACCTGGAAAATGGAACCATTATTTTGATGGGAATTAGGTTGTAATTGATGAAATTCTATGAGGTATTGAGTTTATCATTATCATAAACTTGCCTATACCCTGTATATTGCTATGCATAGATAAATATGTATTCAAGCCAGACACCAACAGATTTGGACAGATATGTATCTTTGATCTCCTAAAGTTTACAGTTCTTACAGAGTATTATTTGGGTGACATCTTTCAGGAGAAATGACAGGACATAAAGAAAACTGGAACATTTATTCTGAAAGTCACAAGAGATGCTCCTGGCTTCACATTAATCTTATTCTTAAATATCCTGTAGATTGAGATGAGAGGAAAGCTCACAGTTGCTCTTCAGGAAACAACTTTTCAAGGCCCCTGAGAATCATTTTTGTAGGTTAAAGCAGTCACTTTGTGATGTCAGACCATGCTTCTACTATAACTGGGAGGTAATCCACTGATTCCTGTTATTCCTACATAACACTTCCTTGTTTCTTTGCGTTTTGCAGACTAATAACTGAAAATGGACTATATGCTTCCACCAAATGAAGAAAAGGGAAAAAGAATCACTGTGTACTATCATCTCAGATAGTATTAAATCACTGATAAAATAGATAAATCAGTTTTCTAAGATAATGTGTAAAATTTATGTAAAACCAGCCCGATTATTTTCCTTTTTTTAAAAAATAATTATTTATTTAATTTCATTTATTAATTCATTTATTTTAATTTGACCACACACACACACACACACACACACACACACACACGCAGAGAGAGAGAGAGACAGAGAGAGAGAGAGAGAGAGAGAGAGAGAGCAAGCCACAGGTCTGGGACTTGAGCCACGGTTGGACATGTGGGTGAGTCCAGCGCCTTAATCACCATGCCACCTGCTGGTCCCCTACCCAATTATTTTCTAATTCAAATATATAAGTATTGAAAATCATTCATTACAATACATAGGCCAGAGACTTAGGTCTGCTGTGGCATTTGTTATTGTGACTATTTATCTATCTAATCTATTTCTTACATGGAAAATTCTGAAATCCTGAATGCTATAAGTTCTGTACTTGTATGATTTTCCACCCTCTTACCATCGAAATTTGTTCCTTTAACCAGTGGGATGCATGTTGCCTAAAAAGCTGGGGTATAATAGCATAACAACACTGACAAAGGCTACAATTAAAATTTTTGCCAGTTCCTTAAATGGGTGCCAGATGTGTTCTTGATCTAGACATATCATCTTGTTAATACAAAAAATATAGTTGAAGATAAACATGTATGGTCTTTATTGTTTTTACCTTAGATTTAGTACTAAAACTAGAAGTCAAGTTGCTCAGATGTAGACATCGGCAAAATACTAGTAAAGGGGAAAGAAACCAACCATAGGAGAAATGTGATGTATACCACATCAGAATAACCAGGGATTGTCCTTCACACGTCTAATATAGGTTCTCATCCTGCTCCTATTCCTAATCTTGCATGATCAAGTGCATTTAAACAGTAAACTTCATGAGCAACTCTGAGCTTGGTGGTTTTTTACAAGTTCATTGCGTTAGTTTTCCCATGACTGTGTAGTTCACTAAAATCAGAATCTTGCCAAAATTTAATTCAGCTATAAAATGACATCTCAACCATAAGTAAGGAGTATCTCATGTTTAAAGTCTCCATGAGAAACAGCTCTATAGCTCTCTTGGTAATGTAGAGCACAACTTCCATATCAGAACACTTTTCTTGATAATCCCCTCTCCTATTTGTTATGGTTTGTGTAAGGGATAAAAATAATTATTTTTGTAACTTCAAGATTAAATTTTCCAAGGCAACATTTTTTACATTATTGTGATAACTACCCAGAAGGCTCACATAGTAAGGAGGGCATGTACAAACCAAATAATTTAAGCCTTGTGAAGCTTTTATAAGCCAATTAGTACTCTAAACAGTGGTCTGCTGTGACTACTTATAATTTGATCATGTTCATTTGAATCTCAAAATCTCCAGATGATTACACCCTGACCCAGTGAAAAAAATAATTTTTTCCTGGATTGCAAAAATCTCTCTGCCTGAGGTCAAAGTTTTACAGTCATCTTCTTTGCCTAAATTAGTATAAAGAGCTTGTCTTCAACTACCTTGATTTTTTTTTCTTAGTTTCCCTTTATGTTATGTGGGTATTTTAGCAACATTTCTTAACTTAATCTTTATTTTATAAGAGATAACATTAAAATTGTATTTCAACTAATATTTATGGACCATGAAGGAAGTATATAATGGCTTATTGATTAGATTTTGTATATGCCATCAGATAGAGAATTCTTAGTTGTCAGTAACACAAGCTGGTTAATTCAAGCAGGACAATATTGGGGGAGGATGGTGAGAATTTCTAGGCTCAGTGGAAGCTGGAAGCTAGGCAAGACACATGAACAGGAATAAATATTTATGTAGGATAGTCAAGTAACTAATATTTCTAATTCTCACAGATTTTACAGACAAGTGTGGGAGAGATGATAACCAAGAAATCAACAACAAAAATCCCTTATAATTATAAAGTGATGTTGATGTTAAAGACATAGAGTGCTGAGACGGAGAATAACAATGTGTGAGTGCAGATGGGAACAACTTCTGATGTTTAAACTGAGAGAAAGTATGAAAAGCATCTTAGTATGGTTGTGTGTGTATGTGTGTGTGTGTGTGTGTGTGTTTTGCCATAGGGCATGTGCCCCCCAGAGAAACACACACACACACAGACACACACACACACACACACACACACACACACAGAGGGAGGGAAAGTGAGAAATCACTTGATAGGGAAATGGCCACATGCAACAATTCCTTCTCATCAACATTTTTGGGATTTTGGGCATGCCTTGTACACATACTCTGTGTGCTTTTTCAGTCGATTGGGTCCAGGACTCGACCTGTAGTCAGCCATGTGGGAGTTCAGTGCCTTGACCACCACCAAGCCAATTACTGACCCCACCCAGTATGGTTGTTTTAAAAATTATTTGTTTTCAGTAATTATATATACTATTAATTATCAATACGTGTGTGTGTGTGTGTATAGTTGATTTTCAATCACAATTGTTTTATTGCATCATTTATACCTGATGGAGATCTGACGGACTGATATCTGGGAGCAAAGGATGTGGATGAGTGTTCCAGGCAGAGAATATGGCACATGTAAATTCTTGATGGCAGAAACAATTAGGATACATTTGATGGGCCAAAAGGAGGTCAGTGTGGCTAAGCAGGGTGTGTGAAAAGAATAAATGAGACAGTGTTTAGCAGTGAGACAGTGATCTGGTCATTTGAGGTGACTCTGGGGTTGGTTGATCTAAGTGAGGTAAAATTGGAAGTTTTAAATAAATAGTGTACATTTATTATTTACATTTATAAAGATGATTTGGATTGCTATGTAGAGAACAGATTAGAGAGAAATAGGGGAGTAAATAAGGGGCTTATTGAAATAGTACATATGATAATGACCAGTCTTGTCATTGATGTCTTGCATCAAGTTGGTGGCAATGCAGATGGGGAAACATGGTCAAATTTAAGAGATGAGGGGACCAGCAGTTAGCATAACGACTGTGTCACTGGATTCTCATGTAGCCGACTGTGGTTCAAGTCCCAGACCCGGTGGTTTAAACTCACTCTGGGTGCGTGTGCGTGTGTGCCCAAGATTCTGAGAGGAGAATGGAGAAGGGATTGTGGCGTGACCATCCCCCATGGGGGTTAATTTCTTGCTTTCTGTCTCTCTGCCTCTATGTCTTTCTGGTGAGTGCACACGCCCTGTAGCAAAAACCTCTCCCCCCCCACAAAAAAAAATTAAGAGATGAGCAATAGCATCCATGTGAGGAGCTGCTGACAAATTACATATTAACTTTAATAAAAAGCCCTTCAGTTATTGAATGGGGAACACATGTACATATTATTCCAGACTTTTTTGAGTACAAATGACAGAAATGTCATAAAAAATAAGATTATAGAATGATATATCAGCTCATATGACTGAGAAGTATTAGAGTAGACTAGGTCACTAGGCAAAAATATTCAAGCCCATAGATAATTCCAGAACTTTGTGTCCTTTTAGCTTGCTTGTTTCAGATTTTATCTTTTTTTCTTTTTTAATGTGCTGCTCTCCTTTCTTCAATAATAGTCAACATATTTTCAGGTAGCTCCAGGTTAGAAACATCAGAAAGATCAGAAAAATTTTCTCACCACATATAATCTCTCAGAAGAACTTTGATAAGACCTTCCAAGGTGCAGTGATGATCAAGTATTATGTCTAAGGCTTAGTATGTATGTAAGCTGACTTCTAATGTCCCAATAGAGGTGTTGGGGAAGGCTTACTGTGAATACCAAAAGAACAAACAAAGTTAGCAAGGACACCCCCACCCCTGCAAGTCTATGAAATAATTTCTGAGAAAGACAAAAGCATTCCCTGATAGCCTGGAGCTGGCAGGGACTCCAGCTACATCTTAGTCTTCTTCTGTTGAATATGAACAATTTTTCAGAACATTAGCATCAGATAAAGCCATGCTGTGTTCATGATGGATCAAGAAAAATGCAATACTAATGTGTAATCGTGTATGAATACAAACAAAATGTGCACATTTGTCAAGGCCACAAATTATCCAAAACCCCTTTTCCTAACTAAGATGAGTAACTGCTGCTTCTTTACCAATGACAGTATTTGTTTAGGTCTAGTTGATTAAGGTGCTCATAATATTACTCACTTCTTGAGAGAGTAATATTATGAGTATCTTAATCCAGAGCCTTAAGTCTTGATTCTTTAAATTCTTACTTTTTAAGTTTGTTTTTGTCTGCTTTTTTGCTAACGCTGAGTACTATACTGGGTAATTTAAAAAGAATAGAGGTTTATTGAACTCACAGTTTTGGAAGTCCAGGGTTAAAGAACCACATCTGATGTGGCTATTTTTGTTGGTGTTGACTCTGTAGAGTCCCAAAGTGGCATAGAGCATCACATAGAGAGAGCAAGAGAGAACGAGAGAGAGAGTGAGAGTAAGAGCAGAGAATGCACATCTTCAATGGTCTCTCTTCTTGTAAAATTATCAGGTGTCAATCATGGGAGCTCCATTCTGATAACATGCAATCTTAATCACTTCCCATGGGTCCTACTTCCTAACATTATAATTGGATTAAATTTGACTCTGTCAATACTATTACAATGACTCACCAAATTAAAACACATACATTTTGAGATGACATATTTAAATAAAAATTTCACCTTAATAGTCTTCTACTATAGGTAAAATTAATTTTCATATTTATATCACAATTCTTTATAGAATTTGTTATAGTATCTAGGCTTCTTGCTTTTTTTTTTTTTTTTATTCCTGTGCTTATGGTCCTTTTTCCATGTGGAATGTGAGTTTTCTGTGTGTAGAAATTAGGATTAGGATTTAGTAGTGTTGAACAAATGTTTGAGTTTATGAATAAAAGGGTGAATGAGGATTAATTTGGTAACTGACTTAAAAAATCTTTTGGATGGAACCAAAATAAGGAGAGATAACTACATTTTGATAAATGTATTAGAAACCATAAGAAATACATAATAGTAGGAATTTAGGAATCGAGAGTTCCCTGATGCTGAATTATAAGAAGATGCTGAAGAACTGGTAGCATTTAAGCCAGTTCTTAAAGGATAGATAAGGTTTAATAAGTAGAGATACAGAATGAGGTAATATCAGATGGAAAGACTTGCCTGTTGTATAATAAGCAAGTCTTGTTAAAGGAAATGGTTGTATTCTGGCTGAAACATAGACTTCTCAAATGTAACTATAAAAGCAAGAGTTAGGAAGGTAAACTGGTGTCAGACCACGCAGATTGAAAGCATGCCTAGCTTTCTGTGTGGCAAGTTAAGGGAAATTGTTGACTTTGTGCAAGAGTGTGACTTAATTAGAATTGTTCCTTTAGGTAACTACGGTAATGTGAAAGTAGAGGGGAGAAGTTGGTGGGAAAACAATTTGGATTATTGCCTGGAACAGTGCAGATGACAAGCTATAAAAACCTAAACTAGGAAAGTATAGTGGAAATTGAAAGAAGATAGTGAGTAAAGAGATAATTCAGAGATAAATTGAGCACACAGATAACTCAAAATGTATGTAGAATTGTGCTAGGTACTTCCACTTTACCTTAATAATTGCCTGTATATGAAAGTTCAAACCTGTGCAATTAAGATCTTCTATTGAGAGAATCTGTGAAGTGGAAAATTACTTGATTTGGAAAGAGAGTGAGGGCGCTCTGGCTGATTCTCAAATTTCAGAGAGAAACTGGAAGTCAACAGAGTGCAGAAAAAGACACGAATATTAGCAATTGCAGACATGTCTGTAGTCATGCAGTGTAAACTGATCAAATTCACTTAGCAGTGAATCAGAGTTGAGGATTCATACTAGGACAGAAAATCACTGTCATCACTGTTGGCTGATTATAATATTTCAGATCTCATAGAGGCATGGCATGGGGGTGAAGGTTTTAATGTCCCATTTGGTCTTATTTGACCTTGAGGCAAATAGTAGTTATATCGTTCAAGTGGAATCCCTAGTTGTGTTATTACTATCATTGCATATTATAATGTTTGTAGTTATCTCAGTTCATCTATTTTTGATAAGCAGGACCAGCTGGTGGTACAGTGGTTAAACACATTGCACTGGGTGCCAGATCACCCCTGGCTGACCAAATCTTGAGTAGTAGCTTGAAAAACATGCAGGTCTTGTGTGCTTGATAAAATTCTGACGGGACAGAGAATTAGAGGAAAATGGAATGTGGCCTGTCCATACGCCTTAGGAAGGGCTCTCTCTCTTTCTCTGTCTCTCTCACACACACATACTTTCTGATGAGCATGTGCACCCTCTGACATTTAGCTAAGGTTATCAATGAGAAGATTCTAGCTCACATTTGGGGACAGCTTACACACAGCCATTTAATGGCTTTTGTCTATTTAAGTAATTACTTGTGTACTTAATTTTGTAAAGAATAGATATTGCAACAATAAACTATGCTGGTAGAATGAACATTTGCCTTATACATTTAACATTTAATTTACTGTTGTGTCTGTAATGATAAAAAGGCAGTGTTGGAATTTATACAAGTTCTAATTATATTATACTTTACTCTCTTTAATCTTTGATTTGGCTGGCATCTTAATATTTGGGGCTGATGATTATTTGCTTCTTAAATCCAATCGTTAATTTAAATGGCTTTATCAACTATGCATACATTTTAATCAGCTTTCATTCCATGTTGGAGTATAGTTCAATTCTATTAAATAATTCACTTTGCCATTAAATTCACCTCGCAATGGTGTTGCCTGTTAAATATGGTGTTTTGGAGAAAATCCATATTACTGAACATTCACGGATGACATGAATTATCTCTCAAAGATGGTGTTGTGATTCAGTGCCATAAGTTATTTGGACAGCTCTTACGGTAACTCTGTTTTACTCGGTAACACCTCATAACTCACTGCTGTCAGCTGAAAGGGTGGGAGGAAGTCTCCAGATCCTATATGCCCTCTTCCATTAGTCCTCTTTCTGTTCTTTCCTAGGACCGAAAAACTCTGCCATCATAGTAATCACTGGAGAAATTTCCCCTTGACCTCATGGCTTATACTCTGGATTGTTTTGATTTTAAAAGATTAAATAGCCTCTTGAAAGAAACAGAAAGATTTTGATTCTTTCAGTACTGAGTGTATTTATCTTCCAACTTTCTAGAGTAAACATTTGTATTAAGATATCCTCACTTCTTCTTATCCCCTTTGGGACAAATGACTTATCTGCAACTTGATGAGGTCACCCCAGGACTGGCTAAACATGTGCAATGCCATTAAACTGTGTTAGAAATAGCAGGTGGAAATGGAGGGGAGATCTTACATTTAGTTTATAGAATTGATACAATTATCTGTCATTTCGGACAAATGCCAGAAGATGGCAGTCCTATTTGTTCAGGACTTTATGAATTTTGCAAGACCCATGAGTCCTCTTTGGTTTCAACATGACTATAGCTCATGAAGAAATCCAGAAATTAGTTTTTGTTACTATAGCAACCAAATGGAATGAGTGTGTGTGTGTTTTTTTTTTTTTTTCTTCCCTTTTTTCCCCCTCTTGCTTTAAAGGAACAGTCTTTAAAATCAAATAAAAACAACAGAGAATGATAGGGAAAAACAAAACACTTAGGTTTCTTTCCCTTATGGCAGTAATCTGAAATCCTAGGGAATTTATAAGTTCTTTTGGATAATTTCTTTTCTTTTTTTCTTAATTTAAAGAAAAAATTAAATTCAAGTTGCCTTTTGAAATCTCAAGCTGTTTTAAACAAACCAAATTAATTTATATTGATGTAAGTGCAATAAACATGTAAGTAGGAAGCTGATATGACATATTTCAGAACAGAAATTAAATCAAGATTTTTTCATGCTTTTTAGATGAGTATAAGATTTCAATGCAGGTGGCATACTCTAAACTAATGTGGATTTAGAAACAAAATTGTCCTGTTTCCTCATTCTCGAAATCTTGCAAATTTAGATAATTTTTGCAATTGCTTTCATGTATTTACTTTGTGATCAACAGGTAGAATAATCTTTTAATTTTTTAAAATTTACTAGTAGTTTTGAAAAACACATTTACCATTAGAACATTCAAGATCTCTTTTTGTATTTAGGATCTGACAGAGTCTATGTTTTATTACATTTTAATTTTATGTGATTTCTAACTGGTAAGCCTAATCAATACATTTGTAAAAACAGTTTAGGGAACCAGCAGTTAGCGTAATGGCTATGTCGCTGGACTCCCACGTAGTCGACCGCGGTTCATGCCCCGGACCCGGTGGCTTAAAACTCACGCCGGGCGCGTGTGCGTGCGTGCCCAAGATCCCGAGAGGAGAATGGAGGAGAAGGGATTGTGGCGTGACCATCCCCCCTGGGGGGTGATTTCTCGCTTTCTGTCTCTGTCTCTCTCTGTCTGTCTGGCGAGCACACGCGCCCTACAGTGAAAATCTCTCCAAAAAAAAAAAAAACAAAAAAACCCCCAAAAAAACCTGTTTACATTTACAGTTTAGTTAAAATACAAAAGCTACATTTAAAAATGGTGTCTTCCTTTCCTATCCTGGGAGTAAAATTGTTTTCCCATGAAAAGTGACAATTCATGGGGAGAGATACTCTGCAGGACAATTGCGAGGGGCAAGTGCAAACAAGTGGTATAATCATTGCACCTCACTTGATTCTCGTCTTCTAAAATACTCCTTTACCCTCACCTGGAATATATATCTGTCCATGAAATATCTTAGATCCTGGGATCTAGTAGGATCCAAGACTTGGACTTATTCCAGTTTATACAATTCAGCAATTTTATTCTTATTGGTGGCATGCCTGTGACCTTGAACGCCAGTTGCATTACTTGTTTTATACTTTTCTTGAAACCTATCCCTATCAAGTGCTTCTGTTGTATTCCTTGAACTCTTGCCTCATATCATAGCCCTTGTTTGGGTGCTCTAAAATATTTGTTCCATAGTACTAAATCATTGCTTTCTTCTAGCTACTGTTTTTGGGGGGAGACAAGAATTTTGGCCTTGAACACAGCTGGGTCATGAAGAGCCTGTTGTCTGATGACTGAGTTCTCTTCCCATTGTGACTCTGTTCCTCCAGAACTGTCCCCTTCCCTACTTCTCCTCCCAGATCTCTTGATATCCATAACCCTACTTCCTTGGTCACTCAGGGGTTCACCTAGACTGTGATCTGGTGTAGCAAATATACCTTTGCTGTAACTTAACGTGCCCCTTCGTTCCACTCCTACTTTGCAATGCTCCTAGGTCCAGGATTTGCAGTGTACCTACATGGTGAGAATGCTATTAACACATAATGGTTACAGCACATTTTTCCCTCTTTTTTTTTTTGGAGAGGTTTTTGCCATAGGGCACCTGTGCTCACCAGACAGACAGGAAGAGACAGAGGGACAGAAAGCAAGAAATCAACCCCCAGGGGGGGATTGCCATGCCACAATCCCTTCTCTTCCATTCTCCTCTCGGGATCTTGGGCACACACGCACACGTGCCCGGCGTGAGTTTTAAGCCACTGGGTCCAGGATGTGAACTGCGGTCGACTACATGGGAATCCAATGACACAGCCATTACGCTAACTGCTGGTCCCACATTTCCCCCCCTTTTGTCACATTACGTAGGTAGCTCAAAATTGGCGATGGAAGGGGATTTGCCCTACATAAATTGGTGAGTGCTACAGATTAGGGCTTCTTTCCTCTACTCAATTCTCATGGAGAGCAGATGGGTAAATACTTATCAAAACATCACTCCCCCTCAGTCTTTCCATATCCGACTTTGTCCTAGGCCTCAATAATTTATGTATTTAGAAATGAAGAAACTCAATTTCTTTCTTTAAATTAATTAGGTAATGAAAGAGAGTCCACTTTATGTAGAAATATAGGCATTGAAAACATAGTCACAACATTTTTAAATTTATTTTAAAGTATTTGGGACCAGTAGTTAGTGTGATGTTTGGAGCACTGGATTCCCATATAACTGACCATGGCTCAAGTCCCAGATCTGGGAACTTGCTTTCTCACTTTCTCTGTCTCTCTCTGGTGATTGCACAAAGGTAATTTAAAAAAATGAATACAATTACATAAATAATTTTCTTTTTTTAAGAATAAAGAATTACAGGAACTAGTGGATGGCATAATGGTTATGTCAGTGGACTCCCATGAAGTTGACTGTGGTTTGAGTCCTGGACCTGGCAGCTTGAAATTCATGGTGGGCATTTGTGTGTGTGCATGCTCAAAATCCCAAGAGGAGACATGAGGAGAAGGAATGGCAGCATGGTTATCTTCCCTGACGGGGTATGATTTCTTGCTTCTTGTCTCTCTGTCTCTCTCAGGCAAGTACATGTACTCTATAGCAAAAAATATCTCTAAAAAAAGACTAAAAAACTGCAATGAAAAAAGAACACATCAAAAATGAACTTTACACTTTCAAAAATAGAGTATCATATATTGAATAATTTTATTTGATAAAACAAATGACATTATAAGAGAAAGAAGCATTATCATATCATGTTGGAAAATTTTATACATATCTAAGTCTTCCAAATGTTTTTGATTTCTAAAGCCATTGTATAAGGCCAAGCTGTGTGGTGTGTTGGTTAAGGAAGCTGGATCCCACATGACCTACTTTGTAGTTCTAGTCCTAGATCTGGTAGAGGAATCACAAGGTTGTGTGGAAAACTGGAGAAGAGATGGCAATGTGACCATTCCCTATGGGGAGTGCTTTTTCACCTTTCCTCTTTCTGTCTGTCTGTCTGTCTCTGTCTCCGTATCTTTCCAGTGAGCACATGTGCCTTCTGGCAAAATTTTTCAAAAAAAAAAAAATCACTGTATATTCTTGTGAATGTCTTTTTGTTCTGTTCAGAAATACCTGTTTTATCATATTTATAATGTATTAATATAATAAAAACTGCTTATTGCTGAAACATGATTCAATAATATATATTTTTTTAATTTAAATTTATTTATTTACATTCATTCACTGTACATCATTACAACATGCAAAATGAGATTTTCCATCCAGATTACACTGTATATTGGTTCAATCAAGCACATCAGCATACACGTTATCATCAACAAATAATTTTCCATTTCTTATTTCCTAATGTTTTTCTTTTTTTTTTTTTTCCCTCGTCCTTGATTCCCTATCTCTTACCCTCTGCCATCTCCCACTCTCCTCCCACATTGTCTCTGGTATCTATACTTGCTTTCTTTTTTTTTATTTTTTTAAATTTATTTATTTATTAATTCACTTTACACCATCACAACACACAAATGAATTTTCCATCCAAAATACACTGTGCATTATCTCAATCAAGTACATCCACATATATGTTCTCAGCAAATAATTTTCCAATTCTTACGTCCTGCATACCTTGGATTCAATAATATTTTTAAAAATTTCATACTTTGGGACCAGCGGTTAACATAATGGCTACATCACTGAACTCTCATGTAGCTGACCGCGGTTGGAGTCCCAGAACCCGTGGCTTAAACTCATGCTGGTCGTGTGTGCGTGCAAAACCAAGATCCTAAGAGGAGAATGAAGGAGAAGGGATTGCGGTGTGACTATCCCCCTGGCAGATCATTTCTCGCTTTCTGTCTCTCTGTCTCTCTCTCTCTGTCTTTCTGGTGAGCGCACGTGCCCTATTGCAAAAATCTCTAAAAAAAAAAAAAATTCATATCTTAAAGCAAATTTTCATTTCCTGTAAAGAATTATTTTTTAATATTATTTTTCATTCTACTTTGGGGCATGTGTGCTCACCAGAGAGAGACAGAGACAGAGGGAAAGTGAGAAAACAAGCAGCCAAGTCTGAGACTCGAACTGCAGTTGGCCATATGGGAATCCAGTGTACCAATCATCATGCCACCTGCTGGCTCCAAAGTAAAACTTTTTGAGTCACAGCAAACGTTTATATAACAGCTGCAAGTTTACTGGAGGAAAAAAAAAAATCATAGCTACTTTGAAGGTGAAAATGTCACCAAATGTTACTAAACGTTCTCAACACGATCCTGTCTCTCTCTGATATTTTAGAGTGAGATCTTTGTGATATTTTCAACCATTGCATAGTAGTAGAAATAAACTCTACTAGCTGTCAATTCCAAAAAGAAAAGTTTCATTTGAAATACTCACGAAATCAAGAAAGAAGAAATGAAAGGAGGAAAATTTCCATCTATCTTATAATTCCCAGTGATATATGGAAAAAGTATTTTGACTAATGGGACTGTGATTGAATTAGGCTGACCTTTTCTCTTTCTTAGCTGTAAAAGCTTATAGTTCTTGCTCTGATGCTCCTCTTTCCAACAATCAGTCCCCTGAACTCTCTATGGAATTCTGCATCCTGGATTTGAAGCGATTCTTATATTTCTTCAAAAAACTGGAGCTAAGGGAATGCAAAGAAAGACAACTGCACACAATTATCTCATTGTTTCAGAAGCATTAGTAAGATATGGGAATTCTATTTTCTTTGTTGCCTGAGTGTATAGGTACATAAACATAAATGAACTCTTTTTTCATAAATTGTGTAAGTTACATAAATGAATACAGTTAATACACTTGGAACAGTGGCTAGTACATTGTGTTTGCTTTTATTGTTATTCAAATCAGTAATACTTATGAAATTACTTCTAGTCCTAAGTGGACTGCACATCAAATACTGGGGCCAGCCCATGGTTAAAGTGGCTGCATCCTACATAACTGACTGAGCAGTTTGCATCCTGGACCTGGTGGTTTAAGAAAGAAACATGCCAGATACACATGCTTGCTATGCCTCAAATCCTGAAAAGTGTGAGCAGAGAAGAAGACAATGCCATGTGACCATTCCCCATGAGGGCTTTTTTCTTATTTTCCATCTTTATCTCTTTCTGACTCTGTCTGGCAAACACGTGGACCCTCTGGCGAGAAACAAAGAGTACTGTGTGGTCCAGGGATTTGTGGATCCTCATCATCTAACAAATGGGATGTTTGCTGAAGCTGTGTATGCACTGCAGAAGTGATGTGCTCTGTGTTTGGGTGGACATAAGCTCTTAGGTTGAGTGAGAATAGAAATTAAATGAGGGATTCTTCTTTTTTTCTTTATTCCTAGAGGTCCCCCCCCCCCCAGGGTGCATGTGCTTGCCAGAGAGATAGAGAGAGACAAGGAGAGAGAAAGTGAAATGTCACCACATAGGGGGATGGCCATGTCCACATCCTTTCTCATTTATTCTCCACTCAGGATTTCGGGCACTCACACACGCATGCCCAATGTTTGTTTAAAACCTCCTGGTCTGGGATTTGAACCACAGTCAGCCATGTGGGAGTCCAGTGACATAACCACTCTGCCATCTGCTGGCCTCAAGTGAGAGGTTCTTAACATTCATAGTTAAAGTCAGTCATAATTCTGAGACCTTGCTATATATCAAGTGTTAGACAAGCATGAATATTTCACACAGAGTTGATATTTAATCTTATAAACTAGGAATTACTATCATTTGAATGATTATCATCAACTGCTTCACAGTGAGGAAATAGGCTTAGAGGGAGTATGATTTGATTAAGATTATATATGCAACAACAAACAAACATACAAAAAAAAAAACCAAAATCAAAAACAGAAGAACCTGGGCTAGCTGGTGGCCTGGTGGTTCAAGTGGCTGGATTTCACATGGCTGACAGTGTAATTTGAGTTCTAGACCTCATGGCTTGGAAAACATACTGGGCGCATTGTGCGTATATACCCAAAACTTAGAGAGGGGGTGGGAGGAGAAGAGATAGTAAGTGTGGCCATTTCTTATCTCACCACACTCCTTGGAGTGCTTTTTTATCTCTCGCTCTCTCTCTCTCTCACCCCTCTGGCAAGCACACAAGAACTATAGCAAATTAAAAACAAAACAAACAAAACAAGAAAGAGAAGAACCTGGATTTGAACTCAGGACTTCTAATACTGTATCTTGGGTTATTCCTACTGTGTTAACAGCCATCTGGAAGTTGAGCTTTTCACAAAAATGGTACTCCTGGACTAATTTCTTTTGTTTTAATGTTATGGTATCCCTAGAATTTGAGGATAATAACCTTACAGCCCCATGGTATCCATTATATTAAACAAGGCAAATGGGCTATGGAAGCGTATACCATAACAGAGTAAAAGAGAAACTGCATGTGTGTGTGTGTGTGTGTGTATACATGCATATATACGTGTGTGTGTATGTGTGTGTGTGCATATATATATATGTATATGTATATATATATACAAAAACTGGAACAAATATGGAAGGCATATAACACAGTGTAATGCTCTTTGTCAAAGTGTTGAATATAGTACTATCCTTGGCCACATGGCCAAAACCATACATGGCCACACTTACAATCTCCTATCCTTTATTACACGCTTCATACATGCTTTGAAAAACCACATTGTACTCCACAAGGATGCACAACATTTAAATGTAAATGAGAAAGTATAAAATGAAATAAAGAAATATTTTAAAAAGCATGTGGGGTAAGGACGGAGGAGAAAGCCATATTCACTAAGAGTGAATGATGATCAGATCTGTAAGTGACTAAACCGTGGTAAGTATCATGGGGAAATTTCCTGCTCATGGAACAGTTTTCAGGAGAGTAAAATGCCAAATCACATTCTCTTAATGTTCCCTGAATGGTACTTTCATCTTAAAATGTTGCCAATTGTTGGTTTCTTGCTGTTTACTTGATCTGGTAGAAATTACTCTCCAGTATAGTTAATATCATACAAGTGTTTTTTGAATGACCTGAGAAAAATTGAGTCCGTTTCAGATTCAGTCTTATTTGGAACCATTTATTTTCACACCTCAGATTTTTAGTGTTCACTGAATACCATTATTTCTTTGCTCTTGGATATTGCTTGTCTTTTTCTGTAATGCTTTTTGCCCATTCTGTATTTCTTTGAAGTTTCACTCCATCAGCTTTACGCTGATATTTAGGGTGTTCCTTAAGTGAAGCAAATTGGTCAGTGAAACTTAAAACTCATTCACTAAAACTACCTGTCTTCAGTAAGTTGAAAATGATGAACGTTTTTTCTATCAATAGTGTAAGACTATTTTATCACTGCCCAGGTAACCATTTTAAAATCTAACTTCCTTAAGGAATGTTTAATAATGAATATTTTTAACAGAACTCAAGGAATGATCTATAAAACTCTAAGCAAATATTAACTACTAAGAAATATTTAATAAGGGCTAGCCATTATTTTTTGGAAATAAAAAATCTAGCATAATTTTCTCTCTATAAAAGCTTATACTTTTGAAGTGTGTTCGGCTATGGGAATATTAACTTGTGCAAGTTAAGCATGATTAATACTTCTCTAGGAGCCCATCTATCTCATAATTCTTACTCAAATTTTGCACTTTTTCTGAACTTTCTGAAACATTAATTCCTAGAATGACTCTAAAAATACCATGGATCTCCCTGACATGTGGGATTCATTGCAGTGTAATACTGATGGTAAAAGAGACTGGAGAGAGGTAAAAGATGCAAGAGAAGACATCTATGCAGGCCAGCGGGAAGAGTGGATAGCTTAATTCATATTTCAAAACATATTGCTGATGACATTTCTAGAGATAAAAATCTCAATTAGTGTGGAATCATTGACTGTGTAATCATACTGGATAAGTATTGGTGGCATAAACATTGGTACATTTCTGTTTAAATATAGAAGTATTTAATGATTTTTCCCCTTCTTCCTGTTGAACTGAGCATACTTGGGAGATTAGCTAGCCATGGGAAACAAAAGCACAGAAGCTCCAACTCAGGTTTGTACTCATTAGGGAAGAACATAATTCAATCAAGAAGTTAGTTGAAGGTCTATATTAAAGATGAAGATAATTTTTTTCTTTTTCTTTTTTTTTTTTTTTGGAGAGGTTTTTGCTGTAAGGTGTATGAGCTCACCAGAAAGACAGAGAAACAGAGAGACAGAAAGCAAGAAATCACCCCCAGCGGGGATGGCCAGGCTGCAATCATTTTTCCTCCGTTCTCCTCTCGAAATTGAGGGCACACAGGCGCAAGTGCTGGTATGAGTTTAAGCCACTGGGTCCAGGACTCGAACTGCAGTCAATTACATGGGAGTCCAGTCACATAACAATTATACCAACTGCTGGTCCCAAAGATGAAGATTTTAACTTTATTTGTTTATTGCTTTTGTCATGGTAAAGGGTGTGTGCATGTGTGAGAGAAAGAGAAAATAAAAGAGAGATGAACACTCTTCACAGGGTCTGATCACACCTGACTTCCTTTCTCCAGTCCGTTTGCTCATCAGATCCTGGGCACTTGTGCATGTGTCCTGCATGTTTCAGGCAAACAGGGCCTGGAATTTGAAACTCAGTTGCTCTGTGGGATGCACCACAGAGCTGGCCCCAAACATTGTAATTTTAATTGGTCTTTTGTTAACAGTCTACTCAAGGCTTTTGTGTGTATAAGGGGACTTCACAGTGTTTTTGGAAAAACAGAATTATGGTGCAAATGTATTTTGAAATTCATGCATGTTTTTTCATAATACACATTCTCATGAACTTTTAATGTATTATGTTAATGAAGAAGTAGAAACCAGAGAAGGGGATGGTTGCAGGAGGGAGATCTTTGTTCCTCTGCAATAGAGATCCCACATCACAGACAAAAAGGATCTAGAGATCTGCTTGATAATACAGATGCTGACTTTAAGCAGCTGTTATTGGAACACCAGCAACCTATCTAGGTGTGTCGATCTTCTGTTTTCATCACTGACTCTTCCTGCCTTTCACTCTGTAACCTCATAACATCTCTTATAATCTAAGAAGTTTGTCTTTCTCTTTCTTTCTCTTCCTTCCTTCCTTCCTTCCTTCCTTCCTTCCTTCCTTCCTTCCTTCCTTCCTCCTTCCCTCCCCCCTCTCTTTCTTTTTCTTTCTTTCTTCCTATTTCTTTTTTCTTTTCTTTTTCTCTTCTTCTTCTTCTTTTTTAATAAGGAAGCAGCAACAATTATAGGCAATACTACATGCTTCCCTTTATGTGCCCCCTTTTGGCAACATTTCTCAAAATCTGCCCTTTAGAATCAGCTGAATTCTATACCTGGTGGAGAGGGGCTTAATAAATGTATAGATCCATTGAGTCTATGGAGTTTTCAGTTTAACATAGTCTCTTAGTAAATTTTATGTACTTTTACAACTGAGAGCCAAAACTGTGTCATAAAGGAGAAATATATTTAATATTTTATATATATATATATATATATATAGATAGATAGATAGATAGATAGATAGATAGGTACACACACACATACACACACATACATATAGCTGCCTACTTGGGACAAAATATAAGTTGCAAACAGTAAGTCCTAAAATTCTATTTTATAAGGGTTGGCAGGTGACATGGTGGTTAAAGGCACTGAAATCTCACATGGGTGACCATGGTTCAAGTCCCAGATCTGACGGCTTGCTTTCTAACTTTCCCTCTCTCTCTTTCTCTTTCTCTCTCTGATGAAATCGGAAAATAATAATAAATAAAGTTATATAAATTAAGTCTTTAAAAATTGTATTTTTTTAGATTGGATGAAACCACAGCTGAAGAAACATAATAATGTACAGTTTCAATTAAAATGCATTAGGAATTATTTAACCGTGCATACTCATACAGCATTTATCTTTCTATTTCCATCCTGTTGGTTGAAAAGTAAATAGAATCAGTAACCTTGAAGCGAGGCAATGACTATGAGAATAATGTAAGCAGAAATAGAAAATGGGGCTGGCCCCATGGCCCAGTGGTTAAAGGAGCTGGATTCTACATGGCTGACTATGTGGTTTGAAAACTGGCAGCTTGAAAAATATACACAGCATGTGTCTAAATGCCGCAGATCCTGAGAAGACGGAGAAATGGTGAAGTGACTGTGGCATGGCTTTGCCTTTTTGAAGGTGTTTTCTTCTTTTATTTTTCCCTCTCCATCTCTCTCTGTTTCTCTGTCACTCTCTAGTAAGCACATCTACCCTCTGATAAAAAGTAAAAAGAAAAGGAGAAATGAGTCTTAGATTTTCTTTTCTCAAAAGATACAAAATTATTTTATTTGATTTGTTTTGATATAATTATTAAGTCAAAAATGGAAAGTTCTGAGAATAAAGCAAATATGCAATGGTAGGATATATAAAAAGCATAACAAACTGTCACTAAATCATAACAGAAAACACTTGTATATAAAATTCTATATTATGATGCTAGGTACCATGCTGAGTGTTTTACATATATTTAATCATTCACTCTATCATTGTAATAGTCTACGAAGTGGTTTCTATTATTATACCCAAGATATAGATGCAAAACTAAGGCACGAAGGATACACAAGATTTGCCCAAAGTTAGAGAGCATGTGATGGAGCTGTGGTTTCAAACCTCTGCAGAATGGATTGAGTCAGTACTCTCAATAACTCTATATAACTGCAATAAAAATGGACTTTATTTTCTGAAAGAACAGGAAGGTGTGAAATATTTTGAAAATTTGGGAAAGAAAGAATAATATGTAGAGACTAGTCGTACAATATAAACAAACTTTATAGAACACGATAATAACTAAATGTATACATTCAGTGATTAAACTATAATAATTAGTGGTGAAAAATAGACTCCTAGATCAATGAGATAGAATAGCTATCACAAAACCAGACCCTATAATAGAATGCATGATAAATGAATCCTGATGAATCAGGTGAAAAGAGATGGCACATTCAAAATATATCTCTGAGAGTATTGATGAGCTAGTTTAAAAATCCATTTTGATTTCACTTCACTCCAGCTCATCAAAATAAATTATAAAAGGATGAAAGAGCTAAACATTGAAAATGAAACTAAAAAATAGCTGAAAATGTAGGTGGGTATTTATCTAACTTATAAATGGAGACAGACTTTACAAATCTGAGTATCAACTGCCTAAAAATGTCCAATACCTCTCACTGGATGCAAATTCCTTCAAGTCAATAACATAAAAAAACTGAATAAAAATATATATCAAAATGTATTTTGAGTAAAATGTGGCAGTTTGTTAATATTCTTAATTTCTGAAGCTAATAAACTACTTCACAGAGGGGAAATAACTTACAATAAGACACAGACAATTGTACGAAGCACAGAAACTGTTCAGATAAACAGAAAGGCACATGGTTAATATTTGAAAGAGATTATTCTTCCTAAAGATGAGTAGATAAATCATAACTGTGATAGACAATTATGGCAAGTTACCAAAAATGCAAAAACATGAATAATACCCTACTACTTAGTACTAGTGGAAGAATAAATTGGAAAATAACTTAAAAAAAAAATCCAGAGCCTATGTTCATGGGCTTTGACCCAAAAATTCTATGTATTTATGCTCTATGTAACAATTTTAAGAGCAAAAATTTTAGAATAAGAATTTATAATGCACATTTTACAATGACAAAAAAATTCCACAGCTACTTAAATGCTTAAAATGCAACTATGGCATATCTTTATAATAAAACAACATAAAATAATATAAAATCTATAAGACAGTTACAGCATTTTTATTATCATTAGAAAAGAGTGGCTGTTGTATCACCTTAAGTGTAAATATTATGTGTGAGTTCTTATTTGTAAAACAATTTCATAGTAATAGAGAAATGATTTCAAAATGTTGAGTGGTGAGTTTGAACAATTTCTTTCTTTCTTTATCCTCTCTCTATTTTCTAGTATCTCTTTTTCACACCCAAGACACATTCCTTTTTATTTATATATTTTTAAATACAGGGTCTCCCTATGTTGTAATCCTTTCGCTTCAGCCTCCCAGCTGGGACTACATGTCAATGCCACTGTGCCCAGTCTTCATGGTCAGCCAGAAATGGAAACTGGGTCTCCTATGCAGCTGTTGAATGCTGAGTAGCTGCCTTGACCGGCATGCACCACAGAAACTCTTTTTCTTTTCTACTCAGAAAATAATTATTTTTAAAAAATGAAGTGAGAGGAAAAGCTGTCAGGAAACAAAGGTTTTAAGTGGGTGATAATATGGATAGGAGTGAGTTACCTTCTCTGGGAGGTTTACTTCTTATTAGAAAACCTGAGTCCTGGAAAGTTGGAAATCTAGTGCATATTTTCAAAGATGGACCAATATATTTCAGGATTCTCTAACAAAGAAATAAATGTGCTTTTCTTGGCCTAAAGTTATAGCACTTTCTTCTTAACTTCCATCTTTTCCTTGGAGCAGGCAGAATAAATTATACAATTTATTATATTATTCCACTGCTCAAAGTCATCCAATGGCTTTCCTTCTCAGCCAGAGAAAAGCAAGGGACACTAGTAGTCTAACAGACCCTACAGGATTTGACCCCTCCCACAGTCTGCTGCAGCCTCATTGAATTTCTGGATGACAAATTTGTAATTCTGTCCCAGAGCTTTGGCTCTTTCTCATCCTTTTCTTGGACTAGTTTTTCTTCAATAAGCTAAATTGCTTGCTCTTTCATCTCCCACAAATTTCTCCTCAAGCATCAATATTAAATAGCGCTTTTTCAGGCTACTTCTAGCAAAATAGCACTCCTTCTTCTTCCACCACTCACTACTCACTCATCTTTAAACTGTTTTATTTTTTTCATAGAGTTGTGTGTGTGTGAGTGTGTGTGCGTGCGCGCTCACCAGAGAGAGAGGTAAAGTGAGAGAGCACCCCACATGGGGGATGGTCATACCACAATCCCCTTTCCTACACTAATAACCCCTTCATGATTTTGGGCACATGTGTGCATGCACCCCACATGTTTTTCATGTTGCTGGGTCCAGGACTTGAACCATGTAGTTGGTCATGTGGGATTCAAGACCCATTATTAATTCTTTCCTCTCATTATAGAGTATAAAGTGAGAGAGCACCCCACATGGGGGATGGTCATACCACAATCCCCTTTCCTACACTAATAACCCCTTCATGATTTTGGGCACATGTGTGCATGCACCCCACATGTTTTTCATGTTGCTGGGTCCAGGACTTGAACCATGTAGTTGGTCATGTGGGATTCAAGACCCATTATTAATTCTTTCCTCTCATTATAGAGTAAGCTCTATGTTTTTTTTTTACTTTTGGTCATTTTGTTTTTGTAGAGCTTCAACAATACCCGACATAGAGTTGGTATATAATAAGAGTTTTGTAGAATAATTGAAAGAACAAGGTCCTATCATATATTTTTAGGATAAAAAACAGGTTTCGAGCCTGGACAGTGGTACAGCCATAAAACATGATGCTCTACAAGGCTGATCTACATGGGAAGGTTCAAATTCATGTCCAGAGGCCTCCTTTAACATGCTAGGCATATGTACTCATGATCCAGAGGTAACTGAAGCTGAGAATGGATTGTGGTGTTGAGACCCTATTAAGGGTGCTGCCTCTTTCTCTGTCTTCCTTGCTCAAAGAAGAAATAAATAATAAACTCTAAAGAAAAACAAAAATAAGAGTGAGTCTAAAAGATACAATTCTGCCTGAATAAAGGAATACTTTTTTAGTAGCTTATCTTCATAATCATTTCATTATTGAACTATATATTTTAATAATTTCAAATTTAATAAATAAAATTATTCTAGAAAATAAACTTTTTCCTTCTGTACCTCAAATTTTGATAGTTATTGTATTCTTAATATTTATTTCTCCTTTCTAAAGCATGGAATTTTAAAACATAAAATAAAATATTTTTTATAAGATGTTTTTATTATGTTAATCTCTTTGTATTAAAATAAAAGTGAATCAAACACAGCCTTATAATTTGTAATTGTCTTCTCAGGGGGAAAAAAAAAGCCACAATCCCCATTGACATAAGTTAATACCCTCAGTAAGAGCATATCATATCATTAAGTATTATCCCCTGGTGTGAATGAGAAAAGACACTCTTAAACTCTTCTTAATTGATTGTTTTATGTTATAACCAGGACAGCCATAATTATATAACTTTAGTCTCAAGTTTTTTGTGGCTCAAATACTTTTAGTCAATTGATATTTCACATTGAAAAGGTGTTGTTGACTGTGTCAAGCAAATTATCAAGAGCCATCACTCAGAAAAATTACTTAGCAGAATTATGAAGTGGCACTCCATTCTTGTGTGATTTCAAGAGTTTCTCTGCCAGGCCTTGCATAATGCATGAATTGGATTCTTTGGTATTCATGGATGAATAGAGAAATATGTAAGAAGTCATAATTTATATTTATTCTAGTAAAATGTTCAGTTTTATACCAGTTCAGTATTTTTTGAAGTAGCGAGACAGAGTTCAAGGCTCTTCTCTTTCAATTTTCTTTTTGTACTTGTAACCTATGAAGATAGAGGAGTATTTTTATTTATTATAAGAAAACAAACCACACCAAAATTTTTATATGAAATGATGTAATCATCTAGTAATAATGAAAAAAAATTTAATAAGGTATAATTTCCACCTTGCCTTCTTTGAAATAGCTTAAAAAGTAGCAGAATATTTTTATTGTAATATTTCTAAGTTTTCTTTTTTTAAATATCAACGCTGTACAGCTTTACAGCATAAAAATGAACTTTCCCAGCATGAATGCACTGCATATTAGTCCAGTCAAAGATATTTCTATACCCATTATCATCAATAGATAATTTTCATTTTTGTGTCTGTTAAATGTTTTGCTTCACCCTCTCTTGGTTCTCCCCCTGCCACTCTTTATTGTCCACCCTCTTCCCACACTGTCTCTAGTATCTACAATTGCTCTCCATGCTTTTACACCTTCCAATCTTTCAGTTTCTGCCATAGAATGCAGGCATTTGGTATATATTAAATGGGGATATACACTGCCTCTCTTTAATAGTCTGGCTTGCTTCTCTTAGCATTAAACCTTCCAAACTAAAATTTGAAAACAATGCTTTATCATTTTTTATGTTCCTGTAGGTTAAATTAATAAACTATAATTTTATCACTAAATATTTATATTCATCAAAGACATCATAATTAAGAGAAATGAATACATAAGCCACAATCTTGGCAATAATGTTTTCAAAGCATATAAGTACCAAAGGACTGATATCCAGAATATATAATATATAATAAGCTCCTATGACTCAATAATGTAAAGGCAAGCAATCCAATTTAAAAATGAGCAAAACCTGTTAAAAGATATTTTGAAAAAGAACATTTACAAATGTCCTTTAAACATATGTAATGCTTCTTAATATCATTACTCCTTAGGAGATATAAATTGAAATTATATTAGGACACCATCAAAATTAAAAGAGGGGACTTCAAAAAAGTTTGTGGGAAAATTAAATTAGTTTATAATTCTGTTTTGGTGCAAAACTTCTTGAAATTCAGGTATAGTTTTTTCATAATGCACATTTGCCTTAAACTCTTCAAAGATCCTTTTGTATATTCACCCAAGTGGCTCAAATTAAAACGACCCTAAATACCAAGTGTTGGCAAGGAGATAGAGTAATGAAAACTTCTGTACATTACTGATGAAATTACCAAATGCAGCAGTTACTTTGGAAAAGTATTGGCAGTTTCTTCTCCAACTAAACATATACTTATCCTTTGACTGAGCATTTTCCACCTTCAGTATTTGCCCAAAGGAAATTTAAAAAGGGGATTTGGATGGTAGTACAATGGTAAAATGTGATGCTCTGAGTGGCTGACTCATGTGGGAAGGTTCCAGGTTAGTATCTGGAGACAGTTCTGAGTGCGTTGGACATTGTGTATGCCCATGATCCAAGACTGGCTAAAGCTGATGTGTATCATTTTGTCATAAAAGCATAAGTGGGATTCCAGGATAAGGATAATAGTCTATATCTTGATTAAGAGTTTGGGTTATATCAGCGTGTGTGTTTCTGTATATGTATGTTTATGCACACATGCATGCCTTTATGTGTGTATTATTTTTTTGCCAGAGAGTGTGTGAGCGTACCAGAAACAGGCAGAGAGTCAGAGAGAGGAAAGAGAGGGAAAGTAAGAGGGGAAAAGAACCTCTCAAAGGCAATCATCATGCCACATTCTCTTCTCCATTTCTCTTTCTTTTTGGGATTTTAGGCATGTACGCACACCTGCCTGGTGTGTTTTTCAAGCCACTAGGTCGAGGATTCGAAACATGACATAGTCAGTCATGTGGGATCCAGTTCTTTAACCACCAGGCCATGGGCTGGCCCCTATAGGTATAAATATTTATCAAAACTCAATAAATATCTCTTGGGACCAGCAGTTAGCATAATGGCTATGTCGCTGGACTCCCACGTAGTCGACAATGGTTTGCATCCTGGACCTGGTGGCTTAAAACTCATGCTGGGCGCGTGTGCATGTGTGCCCAAGATCCCAAGAGGCGAATGGAGGAGAAGGGATTGCAGCATGGCCATCCCCCCTGGGGGGTGATTTCTCGCTTTCTGTCTCTCTGTCTCTGTCTGTCTGTCTGGCAAGTGCATGTGCCCTATAGCAAAACCTCTCCAAAAAAAAAATAAAACCCAATAAACAAAAACAAAAAAAACCCTCAGCAAATAGCTCTTAAATGTTATGTATTTTATTGCATGTACATGTAGCAACTTCACAGATTGGATAACTGAAAGGTCCTATAGAGCTTCACAAGGCGTACCTCTGTAAGGTTCTAATCAAGGCAAAGAGAATGGCATAGGGAGACAAGGTGTAAGAAAAAATATGAGAGTCAGAGAGAGACCCAGGCACAGCTCTGCAGGGATATAGCTCAGTCTCAGAGGATGCACTTAGCCTGGGGATTATGAGCTGCCAATACAAAGTGCAGAATCTTAGTTTTTAGAGATCATGAAAAATTTTTTTCAGTAGGATTTTGTGCCCTAATGGTTATGTAGCTAATCTAGGATGTTTAAACAGTTACACTAGATTACGCATCTGATCAATAAACAAGTTTAAAATTTGAAATTAAAGTAGTACATTATTAACCTTTAGTTAGCCCACTTGGTTTAATTCTAGTATCAGATTTCAGGTGCCTTTAGTGATAAGCACAGAGCTGTCCTAGGGTAGCTGTTAGAAAATGCTGTCTTATACAGAAGTTACAACAAAAGAAAAGAAACCATAAAAAAATTGAACTCTAGTTTATAATATGCATTCTAAAGTATTTACACAAACATGTACTGACTTTGCAAATTTTTTTTTTTTTGAGAGGTTTTTGCTATAGGGTGCGTGCGCTTGCCAGACAGACAGAGAAAGACAGAGAGACAGAAAGCGAAAAATGACCTCCCAGGGGGGATGGCCACACTACAATCCCTTCTCCTCCATTCTCCTCTTGGGATCTTGGGCATGCATGCACATGCACCTGGTGTGAGTTTAAGCCACAGGGTCCGGGACACAAACCGCGGTCGACTACATGGGAATCTAGCGACACAGCCATTATGCTAACTGCTGGTCCTAGACTTTGCAAATTATTTTAACATGCATCAGAGAAATTAGATTAATGGATGGGTAGATGAGTATATACGTGATTTAAAAATAATCAAAAAGTTAATAAAACCTAGGACATGAATATGCTGGTGATTATTTTAAATTTCTTTGAACTTTGCTGTGTATTTAATATTTTCATAATAAGATGTTAGAAAAACTTAATAACTGTGTGTGATTTATTAGGTATGCTATAGCTTATAGTTTTTGACTTTGAGAAAATGGTATTATTTCAATGAAATGAATTTAGCAGAGTAAATTGTCTTGTTTTTTCTACTCTTTGCTCTGTGGGAAACCCATATATGTTACCCCACAATTTATTTAGGAATATTTTGAAGTGACTGGACGAAAGGGTTGCAGACACAAGAATTAGGTGTTTCTTTTTTTAAAGCTATCCTTTTGTGAAAGGCAATTCCCATCAATTTACACCAGAAAATTGAGCAACAGGTGGAAGCTTGCTTTTCACATGGATGTTATCCTGTTACCCTTCTGAGCACTAAAGGCAAACACAGGAAATATTTACAAATATTGAATACAGGTTAAAGTTATATTGCCAAGCTTTATTCTTTCAAGTTTCCTGTATGTGCTAAATTATTTAAAATTTAAAAAAAAAAAAAAACTGGAGGTAAAAATAAGGTATTTGAGATCTGGTGCCTGGACTAGAAAGAGAAATTTCATTGCATTTCTTCCCTGTCATCCTTTCAGAGCTTATCTCTAAGGGGTCTTTTCTGTTCTGTACAGTAAAAATCTTCAGTCATCTGACCCTCCTTTTAGACACATAGTTTCTATAATTAATATATTTTTTCTGTTACTCTGGTTGTCAGTTTATTTCGCAGACTAAAAAAAGTCATCAAACATTTAGAGGGGTGGGAAAAATTTAAAACTTCCCTGTAGCTCCTTTGTCTTTCTGCCTTCATTAAGATTTCTTTCAAAATTACTTTTCCTCCAACGCTTAAGTTTTTCATGGTTCTCAATGTTCTAAAACCAGTACACTGAATAGGCAATTTACACTGGGATGCTAATCACTGTAAACGAATTTCTAATGAGATCTACTCTCAATGGTCAAATAGTACTGACAAATATGTTATTTGTAGAACTATAAGCAAATCCTATTTTTTTTCTCAATCTCACTTTAATTATAGGAAAAAAAACTATGTTCACGTAGGGAAGAATTTACAATATAAGGAAAATTTTTATAAATGTCAGAATATTTTGGAGAGGGTGAAAATATGCTTAATTTGGCGTGGAAAGAAAAGTTTCAAATTCAGAGTGTATCTTAATAGATGAATAAGCTCTCCTTATATGAACAAAGTGTTCTAGGCAAAGGGAATGAAGTGAGAAAAGGGACAGTGGTCTGGCAACTTGCTGTGTCTAAAAACAAATTTACAACAATTCAACTTAAAGTTCTCAGTTGGCTTTATTTGTGATTCCAGAATCAGACATTTCATTTCATAACATAGAATAAGCGTTTCAATGAATGGAGCAAAGGAGATTATAGAGAGAGGATGGCTGAAGAAGACAAACAAAAGAACGAAAAGTAGATTGGTCTTTTCAAAGTTACTTTTCTTGAAAGTTAGAGAAAAGGAGACAAGATAATAGGAGCACACCTGATTAGTTAACACCAGGTTATTCAGGTTACTTTTGTGTGAAGATTAAACAGTAGGAACTTTATTGTCATGCCCATTGAAACTGGCCTATTTGGGTAACTAGGCTATTAATCTCTCCTGATTTCTCAGAAGGTCAGATAATAACTACATTTTGTCTCAGTGACTGGATTTTCACTCTGGTCTGGTGGACCTAGTGTGGGAGCTCAGTACAAAACAATGGTCTATAATTTTTTACTTGACAGCTACACACTTGACTGAGAGTAATATAGTTTATTGGAGAACAACGATTTGGAAAAATCTTTTGAATTTTATTGTGGCTATACTAGAAGGATGACTATTCATAAATCTTCAAGGAAAGATGAAATCTAATACTGTATCCTTAAGGTCAGGATTAAAGAGGTGAAGAGTCTATGTGACATTAAATAGAATTTCAGGGGCCAAATGTTGGCATAGCAGTAGAACACAACTCTCTGTAAGGTTGATCCACATGGGAAGTTCTGTGTTCATATCTGAAGACATCTCCAAGTACACTAGGCATATGAATGCTCATGATCCTGTGCTGGTTGGAGCTTGGGGTATACTGTGGTATCAAAGCCATATTGAGAATTCTGTCTTTTTCTTTTTCTTTACATATCTTGCTCATGGAAGAAAGTGAATAAACATTTTTAAAGTAAATATGATTTCAAAAAACACACAAAACCCATTTTCTGGTCAAACCAAAGTGACTCAGTGACTCAGTCTTGAAGCTAATCCTTACCTTGACAAATAGTTAATCTCAAAGCTTCTGGTTGCATTTTCAAGACTAGAATGTAGCCTAAGCTGCTATAGAAAACATGCCTATTATCCTTACCTGCGGAGAAGACATCTCTGGCCATAGTTAAAATATGGTATTGATATGCTACTGATCTATACATTCTTCAAATGCCTCCTCGGACATTTTCTCCATAACTCTTTCATTCAACTCTCTCCTGTACTAGCTATATAAATATATACCTTTGTGATATCTTGTCATTGTGCTGCCACCCAAGACTTCTATTCATAAATGTCCTTCATATAATCTGAACTGAAAAACTGGCCTTGTTTGCCTCGTTTGTTTATCTCTGGGCTCCTTTAAAATATGGAGGCAGAGGTTGATCCCATGGCCTACTGGCTAAGGGAGCCAGATCCCACATGGCTGCCTGTGGTTCAAATCCTAGCTTCTGTGTCTTGGAAACCATACCAGACATACAAACGTGTATTTTCAAAATCCTGAGAGGATGGAGAAATGACGAGGGTATTGAGGAATGACTGTGCCTTGTTGAGGAGGTGCTTTCATGCTCTCCTTCCCTCTCTCCATCGCTGATGAGCACATGCAAACTTTGGCAAAACAAAACAAAACAAAACAAAATCCAAGAAATAATTAATTAAATAAATAATTAAATATGGAGGTGATTTTATTTACATGGTTTTACTCACCTTAAAAAAGCATTTTGGGGGCTGGCAGGGGGCATAGTGTTGGGGCACTGGACTTCCACATGGCTGACTGGCATAGTGTTGAGACACTGGACTTCCACATGGCTGACAATGGTTCGAGTCCAGACCCAGTGGCTTGTTTTCTCAATCTCCACCCCCCACTTACTTTCTCTGGTCAAATTAAAGAATAATGATGATGAAGAATAAAATTAAGTAAATATTTCCCAAAACATTTTTATTACCTGATTGATGCACATCTTAAGTAGTTATTTTTTCTTCCTTCCTTCCTTTCTTTCTTTTCTTTTTCTTCTTTTTGAGAGAGAGATTTTTGCTATAGGGCATGTGTACTCACTAGAGAGACAGAAAAAAAGAAAACTAGAATTCACTCCCCCCCCCACCCCCAGTGGAGGTGGCCCTGACACACCTGTCACAGTCTCTTCTCCTCCATTCCCTAGGGATTTGGGGCATACGTGCACATGCACCTAGCATGAGTTTTAAGCCACCAGGTCCAGGATTCAAACTGTGATCAACCATGTGGGAATCCAATGCCTTAACTACTATGCCATCTGCTAGCCCCATCTTACATAGATTTTAAGAGTGTTTTTACAGAGCTAATTTCTGAAAGTGGATGTGATGTCTTGAGGAGAACTATGTAGAGAGTGGGAAGGGGTATTCAAATTAGACATTGTGAAGAGGTGATATCTCAAACCTAATAGGAAGATTCTTTAAGAGTACACATCCAACTGGTAAAATAGGTAGATATTTTTGGCAGGGCCATGTTTCTTGACATCTGCATATCACCAATATTGAGGGACTTATCTTACCCATTAAAAGAAAAGGATTTTCAGACTGAATCACAAAGGAAACCTAACTCCAGATTGAAAATAAAAATTACCAAGTAAAATCATTCAGAATTTTTTTTTTGGGGAAAATGTAGGCAAATATGTTCCCAGGCCACTGCAGAGAAAAATAAGGTAGAGACTCAGAGGTAGGGTGCCATTGCACAATACTGGAGCCATATGGAAAAGCCCCAGGTTTAGAGTCTGGATTAATCTGGACAAGTCAGGTGCACTTGTAGGTCTGACCAGGTTCCTGCCTGGCTAGAAGGCTGGGAGTGAGATGGATATTCTGGTGTGGTTAGAACCTGTCAAGATTATCTCTCTTCCTCTCTCTCTCATGAAAGAGACAACAAAACTTAAACGAAATTAGAGAAATTGACTTAAAAAGAATAAACAAAATTTACTTCAGGCCAATTACCCGAAAAGAAAGAGAATGCCTCTGTAATGCTATTTTTGTGGATTTTGCAATAGAGATAGGGTAGCCAAGTCTCAAATAGCAGCAACTTTAAAAAACTGAAAATACAGGAGATAAAGAGGAAATAAATCCCATTCATTCAGTCTGTGACAGGTCAAACTGGATAAAGTATAAACCCGAGTAGCATAATTTTCAAATGTATCTGGTTGGTATATATCAAACTTTGATCCCTGGAAATAAAGAATAACTTCTTTTCAAATGCCCTTACTGCATTTATAAAAACTGGCTATTTGAAAGTATAAAGTAACCCCAATAAATTAAAAATAATGTTTATAGTATAAAAATGTTTCGAATAGAAATGTAAAAATAGAAAATAGTAACAAAATCTGAAAACACAAAGACTCTTTTACTTGGAAATTAAAATGGACAAACTGATAATGCTTAAACATCTCTAGAATCAATGAAGAATACAGACTGGAACTGAAGAATTTCTAGAAAATAATAATAATAAGAGAACATTATGTATATTAATAAATGTGGGATTCACTGAAAGCTCAGAAGAAATTCAGAGTTTACTTATTTATGTAATGAAGGAAACAAAATTAACAAAATAATTAAGTATCTAAATCTGGAAGTTATGAAATGCTCAAGAATGAATTAGAGGGACCAGTAGTTGGCATAATGGCTATGTTGCTGGAGTCCCATGTAGTTGACTGCTGTTCGAGTCCTAGATCTGGTGGCTTAAACTCATGCCAGGAGCATGTGCGTGCATGTCCAAGATCCCAAGGGGAGAATGGAGGAGAAGGCCATCCCCCCGATGGCCCTGTCTCTCTGTCTCTCTTTCTCGGTGAGCAAAAACCTATAGCAAAAACCTCTAAAAAAAAGAATTAGAAAACATTTTTTTAAAAATGTGGATTTAATAAATATGAATGCTGAGGTTTTCTGGGAAAAAATTGATATATTATTACCTATTCATCTGAAGAAAGAGGAAAAGAGAAAATAAGCCAAAAACAAAATCGTAAGAGGTAAAAATTGAGAGAAGTAAAGAAACTCTGAAAAAAAAAAAAACAAAGAAAGAAAAATATTAGATACTTTACCCAGATCACTGCGTAATTATACATAGAAATAATTCTGAATCCTTCCTATAACTGCACATTACTTGTGTGTATGTGTGTCTGTATTTCAGTTAGCCTGCTCTGAATAATAATTTAGACTTTTCCAGTTTTTTTTTGCCATTACAAATAATGCTTCAATGAATCATATGTATCCAACAAATAAAATAATTTGCTAGAAATTCTTTTTTTTTTGGAGAGATTTTTGCTATAGGGAGCTTGCGCTCACCAGACAGACAGAGAGAGACATAGAGACAGAAAGCGAGAAATCACGCCCCAGAGGGGATGGTCACGCCGCAATCCCTTCTCCTCCATTCTCCTCTCGGGATCTTGGGCACGCACACACACGTGCCCGGTGTGAGTTTTAAGCCACCTGGTCTGGGACGTGAACTGCGGTCGACTACGTGGGAGTCCAGCGACATAGCCATTATGCTAACTGCTGATTCCCAATAATTTGCTAGAAATTCTTGAAGTGGAAAACTAGTTGGAAATGCAGATGAAATACAAGAAAGGTGTTAAAATCTGGTGATCTAAAATTAAAAACATTTAAACTGCCTACAAAAATAATATAAACAAAGTAAAAAATATAAATATTTATAATTTATATAACATATCAATATAAATTAAACATTTAGAAAAATTATTTTCAACTCCTCTTTCATACTGAAAGCATCTAGAAAAATGATCAGGTCTAATTTTCCTTTGCCACATGATGCTATGGATTGTACAGGTGTTTACATCTGGCTCTCATTCTTTTTATAAGTAATTATTTTATTTAACTTCATTTATTATTATTATTTTAGTAAATATTTCCAGAGAGAGAGAGAGAGAGAGAGAACCTCCAGGTCTGGTACTCAAACCATGGTCAACCATATGGGAATCCAGTGCCCTGAGTCACCATGCCACCTGCCAGTCCTGACATCTGGCCCTCACTCTAATTAGGTTGATATTCTTTGCTACTGGTTGGTGAGTGGCCAGATTCATTGTTAAAATCTTTGAATATCACACTTTTCAATAACTTATGAGAAAAAAAAGGACAAAATATATAAATGGGTTGTTCACATGTACACACAAAAGGCAAAGTGTCTGTTAAGTGTGTATGTTTCTCAACATCATTCATAAAAAAATTCTACTGAAGTTCTATTTTTCATCTATTAAGAGAGAAAAACTTGAAAAGGATAATATACTCTGGAGCCAGAATCTGAAGTCATTTGCTATTTAAAGCCTTTCCAGTGGGTATAGAAGTTGGTACAATCTCTGTATGTTATAATTTGCTAATACTTGTCAAAAGTATAAAGACAAATAGATTTTTCTTGTCCATTGGGTTTCAGGGAATTTATAGCTCTGATACACTTGCACACCTAAAGTATGATTTATAAACAAGGCCATTTATTATAGGAATACTTGGGCTGGAAAAGCTTAGCAATGACCTAAATGTTCACCAGTAGGGCACCAGTTATAAATTATAGTCTTCCAATACAGTGCAATGATAAGCAACTATAAAATTTGTGTCTATAGTATTAGGGAAAAATGCCTTAGATAGATTGTTACCTGAAAAGTAGAAGGCACAGAATAGTGTGCATAGCATATTGACCTGGTGTAAGAATGGCTGACTAATGTAGAAAAAATACGTTATATATGCTTTTAAAATCTATATATGTGAAGGAAATTTAGAAAGATACATAAGAAAGTACTAATAGTGGTTATGTGGTGAGAATAGTGGGAGGAGGAATGAAGGGCAAACAGGACAGAGGTGAAGGGATGTTTCCTTTCCATCAGTAAGGTTTTTTTTTTCATATTTTTTGTTTTTGGAACCATGTGAAATGTACTTGCTACAGAAATGCAAATGAAAACATAGTGGTAAGGATATGAAAGGTAACTTTAACAATAGAAGAAATTAAAATAACAAAAGCAAACCTAAATTGTACTCTCTTTTGCCTACTTTTAAGACTGGCTTAGCATTCCATCTAAATTTTTTTTCCAGGGAGAATGAAGGTTACTCTTTTTTCATGATCATAGAAGAGATTCTACTTTGTAGAAACCACTGGGCTGCTAATGATGAATAGGAGACTTTTCTTATCCTCTTGCTGGTATTTCCCTATCGATATTTCAACATTTCTAACCGCTCTGGACACAACTTATTCCTCCATTTCAGCTGAATGCAAAAACTGAATATCAAAATTTTTATTTCATTCTATTCACTCATTATGTGATCATTTCAGGTTCACTTTCCTTGGATCTATCTGTTGGACCTCATCATTGCTGCCTGCCTTCTATCCCTGGCTCTTAATCTAGGGTGCATTTTTTCTTTTCCAATTCTTCAGATTCAATGACAAAGTTTGCCTTGACTCCTAGGATTCTAGAATGCTTGATCTTTTGAACTTAACTTTGACAGACAGATCCACTTCTTACTTGGTGAAAAAAGAATTGCATATTATATCAGCAGGTATGAAATTCCTCACCTTCACTAAGTTGAAAACCTAGTTTCTATCTTCACCTTTATATGACTTAGAGGTTGATATGACACATACTGACTATATTGGGGAGTCAGAAAAGACATGATGTAATTTTCTGTTTTTCTTTGCAAAAATGAGTCATGACTTTTCTGATGACCCTAGGTATATATATATATATATATACACACACACACACACACACACATATATATGTGTGTGTGTGTGTGTTTTCTGAGATTCTAAAACACTCAGCTTTCTATAGATGCGTACAGGAAATAATGATATTCCAACAATATTCCAATAAACCAAAGGAATCATCTGCACAAATAGAATTATAGTTCTGAGTCATTACTCACCATTTTCTGGTCTCTTAGAAAGACGATTTTTCAAAAGTCATCCGTAACAAGGATGAGTGATCCATTCTTGGGTATTGGCAAACCTATGCATGTCCCATGGAGGGGTAGCTTGGTGAAAGAAAGTTTCCAAATGATATTGTTTATGGTGTAGGTCTCCTTCCCATTATCATCTCCTCTGAACTTGTGCTTTTTGCTTATTATTATAAAACTAATGTTTAGAGGAAAATGAAAGAGAGGAATAAGAAAGGGGAAAGGAGATGAGAGACAAGAGGGCTGGAAGTTAAATATACCTAAGTATTTAAGGTATTATCAGAGGATATGAATAATAAATTGCAAAGGATAAAATTCAAATAAATGTATACAAATGTATTCTGCCTTGCTAACAAAATAAATGCAATTAAGGAGATAATAGGCCAAGCATCAGTGATGCAGGAAATGAAGCACCTTTGGATGATACTGGAACCATATGGTAGGCCCTCATTAGGGTCCTGGTCAGCCTGATCTGGCTCGGAGGTGGAAAACAGTCTGGCAAGACCCCGCTGGGGTTGGCCTCTTTCTCTCTCTGCCTCTTTCTCTCTCATAAAGAAAATAAAGAAACTCTTAAAAAATAAAAATAACAAAGTACCATTACATTTTTTAAACATTTTATTTATTTATTTATTTTTGAGAGAGATTTTTGTGGTAGGGCACGTGTGCTCAGAAGAGAGACAGAGAAAGACAGAAAGTGAGAAATCACAAAGTCCCCCTCAGAGGGAATGGGCACACTGCAATCCCTTCTCTTTCAGTCTCCTTTTGAGATCTTGGGTACTCATGTACATGCACCCGGTATGAGTTTTAAGCTGCCAGCTCTGGGATTCAAACTGTGGTAGACTACGTGGGAATCCAGTGATGTAACCATTACACATTCTGCTGGTCCCTAATGTTTTTTTCATTGCCAGGGGTATAATGTGCTCAACAGAGAGGCAGAGAGACAGAAGAAAGATAAGGACAAAGCATACCCCAGTGGGACACAGTTATGCTACTATCCTGGGCTGAAATTCAAACCACAGTCAGCCATGTGGGATCTGGCTTCCTTAATCTGTAGGCTATGGGGCTGGCCCAAAGTAAGAAATTGACAATTGTTTTGAACAATTATGATTCCTATTAGTACAAAGTGCAGCAAAATAGAAAACATCAAACACTGCTGATGGAATGCATACTATAAAGATGGTTCGAATGATTGTCTTAGCCCATTACTGCATTTCTAACAGAAATACCTGAGATTGGGTGATATCATAAAGAAATAGGGGTTTATTAACTCACAATTATGGCATCTGGAAAGCCTTAAGTCATCAGCTTGCCTACAACGTGGCTAGCCTACAACATAGCCCATGGTATAGAAGATATCAGAGAGAGAACAAGCACCTTGCACTCCTTTTTTTAAAATAGTACCTAGAACTAGCTCTCATGAGACCTAACCTTTTCTCACAAGATCTAAAACTCACTGTGTCCTACTAAACATTATTAACCATCATGAACTAATCATTGTCCACTAGGAATCATCACCTCACAATAGCAATTTCCAAAAATGGAAGATTTGGGGGGCAAAGCACAATACAAACCATAAAAAACTATCACTCTTTATTCTATAGAATGCCATGCTAGAAAGTCAAGTATTCAAAAATCTTCTTCTCATACTTATTTTCCTATTTATCTAGATTTCATGTCTAAAATTATAGACACACCACTTTTCTTTCTTTTTTCTTTTTTTTTTTTTTTGAGAGGTTTTTGCTATAGGGCGTGTGTGCTCACCAGAAAGACAGAGACAAAGAGACAGAAAGAGAGAAATCACCCCCTCAGGGGGGATGGCCACGCTGCAATCCCTTCTCCTCTATTTTCCTCTCAGGATCTTAGGTACACATGCACACATGCCTGGCCTGAGTTTAAGCCACTGGGTCTAGGACTCCAACTGCAGTTGGACTACAAGGGAGTCCAGCAACATAGCCATTACACCAACTGCTGGTCCCATATACTTTTATTTCTAATAGGTTAGATGAAAGAATATTGCCACAGAATCATAAACTCAAATCATGGGCTTCATGTTGGAAGACAATCATTAGGCTATTTAGATGAGTTATCATGTACATCGTATGTGGCTGCATGTCTGGGAGCAAAAGTGATTGGTAAATATCAGAAACATTTCACTAATTTAATACTAGGTAAGAGGAAAAATTCACTTGAATCAACAAAGTTTAAAATACAGAATATTCCTTTTGCAATTCTGTTTTACTATTCAAATTGTAATATTCTAAACAAACGAACTTGTGCGAAGATAAGGATGATTTGATTTAGCCCATTAATTTTTCCGATATTTGCATATTAATGAAATTTCTAAGTATTTAAAAACAATTTATTTTAGTAAGTAGGATATATACTCCCTCTCAAATATCATTTGTCTTACTCATGGGTTGTAACAAAACTTTCTTATTAGACTAAGTAAAAATTCCCCCAGTTCATGTGGTACCATTTCAAATGTCTGAAAATATAACTTAATTTCTTTCTTTCTTTTTTTTTTTTAGAGGTTTTTGCCATAGGGTGCATGCACTTGCTAGAGAGAGAGAGAGAGAGAGAAAACAGTGAGAGGGAAAGTGAGAAATCAACCTCTAGTGGTGATGGCCACACTGCAGTTCTCCATGTCCTCCATTCTCCTCTTGGACATGCGTGCACATTTGCATGTGCCTCGTATGATTTTGAAGCCAGTGTCTGGGACTCGAACTGCTGCTGGCCATGTGAAAGTCCAGTGATGTTACCACCATACCATCTGCTGGTCCCAATCTAACTTAATTTTAATACATTATGTATGAGGATAGTTTAAAATGTTTGTAGAAAAATAGAAGTAAAGCAGGAATTTATTTTGGTACAAAGAGTTTTTGAAGTCAATAAATAATTTTTTCATAATATACATTTTTCATAAATTTTCAAATACTTCTTTAATATACAAGTAGCTAACATGAATAATTGACTACGAAATAGTGTGGATCATGTTTGCTATAAAAAAACCAATCATTGGGGACTTTATTTATGAAGATGCTACATTTGTTGACATGTAATGGGTAGACCGTAGACCATGTCTCTGTTATCTTTGCTATGTAATAAATACCCCAACATTTAGTGGCTTGAAACACCTTTATTTTACCCATAATTCTGTGGATCAGCAATTTGGCCTGGGTGTAGTTGAGCAGCCTGATTTTGTTCACGTTTGTTAGTATGACTGTGGTTAGCTGGCAGGTCATTCAGAGGATAGATGATCTAGGATGGCTTCAGCTGATCTCTTACCCTCTAGCAATTCAGCCTGGACTTGCTTACACAGGATGACAGGACTCTGAGAGACAGTGTATAAAGATTCTTGTGTGTGAGACTTGGGCATTCACTCGATTTGCCTTTCTCCACATTGTGTTGACCAGTGCAAAAGTAATGGCAGCGTCATATACTATACTAGTGGTCTCCAGACTCTAGTCAGTTTTATGGGATCCTGCTGCCTTGATCACCACACTGCTGGCTGCCCTACACTTCACTTTTTTTTTTGGGAGAGGTTTTTTGCTTTCTGGCGTGTGCGCTCACCAGACAGACAGAGAGAAACAGAGAGAAAGAAAGCGAGAAATCACCCCCCCCCCCCACGGGGGGGGGGCCCCGCCGAAACCCCTCCTCCGTTCTCTTCTCGGGATCTTGGGCATGCATGCACACGCGCCCGGCGTGAGTTTTAAGCCACCGAGTCTGGGACACGAACCGTGGCCGACTACATGGAAGTCCAGTGACACAGCCATTACGCTAACTGCTGGTCCCTACACTTCACTTTTTTTAAAACAGAGATTTTTGCCTTAGGCACATGCACTGGTTGGAATGAGAGACAGAGACAGTGAGAGAGAAAGTGAGAAATCACCCTCAAGGAGAGATGGCCACAAGGCAATTCCTTCTCCTCCGTTCTCCTCCTAGAATTGAGGGCATGCATGTGCGCACACTCAGTGTGAATTTCAAGCCACTGGTCTGGATCTCAAACTGCAGTCACCCATGTGGGAGGTCAGTGATGTAACTGCTATGCCATCTGTATATTCCTCCACTTTGCTTTTGAGAGGAGCCTCTCTGTTGCTATTTTTGCAATCTGACACAGACTCAGGATTTTATTCCCCACAAAATATCACATTAGTTGTCCACTATATATATATATATATATATATACAATCCCTTCTCCTCCATTCTCCTTTCAGGATCTTGGGCACACATGCACATGCACTTGGCGTGAATTTAAGCCACTGGGTCTGAGACTCAAATTGTGGTCCACTACATGGGAGTCCATTGACATAGCCATTAAGTCAACTGCTGGTCCCCTGTTCACAATAATTTTAATCATTCTTTTCCTCTCCTAATATGAGACATTTTGCCATGGTGAAATCTGATGAAACAAATTGTGTGATTTAAATATAGAATTTAACTTAAGTGCATCCATCTTTTTCTTTGTTCTTCAAAGATTGCTTATTACCTAGGGGTAAAAAACGCTGCATTTCTTAAAGGTCTGCCATTCATGATCTTTCCCCATTGAGCCTCTACAGCTTCTTCCTTTACCACCTTATCAATCCTAGACTCCAGCCACATTGTACAATTGGCTGTTCTGTGTTGGCTCATGGACATTTATGTCTGTGTGTGTGTGCGCAAGTGTATATGTGGACAGAAACCAGTGCACTTGCTCACAATGCCCTTTATTTATCTGTTCAATGATTCCTCAGTTTTTTTAAGCACTGACTCAATTCTGTGAAACTTTCCTGGTAACCTCTCTTGCCCTTAAGGAAATTTCAGCAGCAGGGCCTGTACTCCCTATTAGTACCCATTACTAAATTAAAATTGTTTCTGCTCCTGTGTTATTCTACCTTTAAAAAATAAGCTTCTTTAGGGCAAAGAATATGTCCCAATCATCTTTATTTGAACAGGGCTTAACTATTTATTTGGTATATAGTAGGTGTTCAGTATCTCTCTCTCTTTTTTTTTTTTTAAATACTAACAAACGGAGCCAGCAGATGGTATGGTGATTAAAGCAAATGGATCCCATGTGACTGACTGTGTGCTTTGAGTCCCAGACCCAGTGGCTTGAAAAATGCCAGGCACGAATGTGCCTATGTGTGTGTGCACCTAAAATTTTGAAAGGAGGGAGTGATGGAGGAGAAGGGATTGTGTCTTGGCCCCTCTCCCATAAGGGTGCTTTCTCACTTTATTGCTCTCTCTGTCTCATGCACCCTTTAACAAAATTTTAAATAATTAACAAATGAATAAAAGATTGTGTGACAAAAGAATTAATTTCTTTATTCTCTCGTTTAGTCTGTGGTGAATCTTTAAACTTTTTTGATCATCCGACATACACCCATGGTTTCAGCCATCAGGACTACATAGGTAACTCTTGAGTCTTTTTCTGTTTGTCAGTTTTTTTCTGTATTGTTTAACCTTCACTGTTTTTCTGAGCTCCTGACTTCTGTTTTCCTAAGGCTAGCCTCCAAAGGTCATTTGGAAATTTACACCTGCCTATCATATTCTGCTCTCTTAGATGCAACATGTCATTGGTGGTCTGAACTACTCTTCTTTGAAACCTTACGGGAGTATACTTCCTACCTCTGGTAATAACTGTAGTGCAGTCAATAATATCATCTCAAAAATCTTTGAAGGTCTTTTGCCTACTTTCACTTGAGTTTGCATAAGCTGAGTGGTATAGATCCATAATACAAGTATTATCACTATGTTACCATAATAAAATCAATAAAATCTTAAGGAAATTAAGAGGTTCTTCCACAGTGATGTTGATTATAAATGGTAGAAATGAGACTCAGGTTGGTCTAAATTTTTTTATATCTGATTTCAGAATTGTGGAAACAGACTTGTAGAGTTTGCTAACTCCTTGGTCATGGACTAAGCAATAGAAGGGAGACATTTTCACTCATTTTTCTTCATTTCCTGTACCTGGAGCTTTCTAAATCCTCTTCATTCTTTAAAGCAAAATTTTCTCAGCAGTGTCTCCCTTTCCCTTCAGCTCTTGCTTCTTTAGTTTACCTCCTTATTCCTGTTAGTAATTAGTTCATAGCTGTATAATTATTCTCTCTTACTCCAAGATTGCCTGAGTTTCAGGGCAAGGCAACAACTTTTCATTTTAATGTCTTCACACAGACTAATTGACCACGCATCTAGTGGGTACATGATAGAATTTTTGAGCTTTTTTTTTCGTATTGAATTTCTTAGAAATATTTTGCAAGTAATCTAAACAACTGTGGAATATATAATGGGTGGCAACTTGGCAATATTTATTCATCCAACCTAATTAAAGCATAACTAAACACAAATTTTCTTTTCAGAAATAGACGCAGGTGTTGACAATTAAAATACAGACAACATATTGTAGAATGTATTGGTAAAATGGACACGGTCCAGCTATTTAACTGTGTTCTACTTACATAAATCCACCTGCTGCTGAAACCAGATAAGCATTTATTTGCATTTATATTCTGACATTTACAGGCAAACATTATTGATATAATTTTGTGTATTATTTTATGAACACATAGGCATTTATTATTGGTCATTATACACACATTTGTATGTGTGTGTGTGTGTGTGTGTGTGTGTGTGTGTGTATGTTTAAGCCACGGAGGAATATTAGAGAAGAAAAAAAATGTCTGAAATAGTGAGTTAATATTCATAAGTGTTTATTATATTCTAAGAAACAGACGGAAAGTTTTGCTTAATCTGTAATGACCTTATGACATGGTTACTACAATCCCCATTTTATATATAAGCAAATAGAAGCTTAGGTTAAATATCTAGTCTGATATTTAACGACTAAGTCCATTTTCCTAAAGACAATTGATATATTGTAGTATATAATAATATCTACATAATACCGTCATAGAACCATTTAATTGAATAGTAATAAGTTGTATGTATAAGTCTTGAGTTCACCTTAGGATTCTGCCTGTTATTTCCGATCAGATTCCAGTATTTGAGATGGGCTTCTGTGTATATATGCCACACTTGTGGAAGCTACAATATCTTCATCCTAAACTCTCTTTTATTTATTCAAGCATTATTCCAGGTAATATGCTTTGATTTTTCTGTCTCCAATCCCAATCTGTTTGGTTGTGACTACGTTCTTTGCCTAAATCTTTGCTATGAACCTTGTTCTTCTTAGGAACTAAACCCTTTTCCTTGTATCTATCACTGATATCTAGAGAAGAGTTTTAATCTCATCATCCCACCTAGAATCACAAACGTCTATTACATCTTTGTTATAGTCCAGGCCCTGGGGTCACAGAGATAAATAATACATACACCCGTTGTTTTAAACTGTTTGCAATACAGAAGAAAAGATAAATAGTAAATAATACTTGGCCCAATGCTTTTAACAATATAATATAGGTGTTTATATGATCTAGTGAAAAAAAATATAGGAAAGAAGTAAACTTGAACAGTGTTGATGGATAAGTTGAAGTGACAGGTGAACTAATTCAGGCAAAGTGTCCCACAGAGACAGAGATGCAAAGTATGCCACATTCACCAGATTTTGAGATATTTGTATGGCAGATAGTTATAGTTAAAGAGTATCAGAATGAAAAAAATATGACCAGAAAAGGGAAATTAGCAGATGGTATAATGGTTACACTGCTGAGTTCTCACATAGTCAACCTTGGTTTGAGTCCCAGACCTGGCAACTTAAAACTTATTCTTGGCATGTGTGTGTGTGCCCAAGATCCTGAGAGGAGAACGGAGAAGGGATTGAGGCATGGCCATCCCTCGGAGGGGGGGGGCGGGGAATTTCTCACTTTCTGTCTCTCTGGCGAGTGCACATGCCCTGTAGCAAAAATCTCCTTCTGGAAAAAAAAAAAAAAGAAAAGAAAAATATAATCAGAAATGTAGGTAGGTAGGACACTGATGATACTAAAGTTTATAATTTATAGTAAAGATATAAAAGCTATGAATATTTATTTATATACCAAATATCGCAGTAACAAGTCACATAAAACAGAAACTTGATAGAAAAATGAAATGCACAGATGCATTCTAGTGTTAACATATTTAAATATAACCTCTCTCAGTCTAAATCAAGTCAAATGTAAAAAGTAATGCAGATCTAGAAGCCATTTATTTACAATATAATAAATGTGGTTGATTTTAGAATCTTTTTGAAATTTACACCCTAATATAAAGAGCATTCTTTCTTGTCAAGCAATATGGACTAGTAAAATAGCTGATAATATCTTAGATCTTGAAAAATTATTTCTAAATTCTTGCATTGCTACTTTATCCTCTTTATTAATATATATTTCTTCATCAAATACTATTAATTAGTGGATATATACACACACACACACACACATATACATACCCATATCCTTAGTTTGGGGTTAGTACTGGATTAGTGTATATTTATTTATTTTTTTTGAGAGGTTTTTGCTATAGGGCACGTGCACTCACCAGAAAGACAGAGACAGAGAGATACAGAGAGATAAGAGAGACAGAAAGCAAGAAATCACTCCCCAGAGGGAGATGGTCACACTGCAATCCCTTTTCTTCCATTCTCCTCTTGAGATCTTGGACACACACACACACAAACACACACACACACACACACACACACGCCCGGCTTGAGTTTAAACCACTGGGTCTAGGACTCGAACCAGACTACATAGAAGTACAGCAACATAACCATTATGCTATCTGCTGGTCCCATATCCTTAGTTTTGCTATGGAATGCATGTACTCATCAGAATGAGACACAGAGAGAGAGGCAAAGTGAGAAATCATCCATTGAGGGGATCGTCATGCCACAATCTCTTCTTCTCCATTCTACTATAGGGATTTTGGGCATGCTTGCACATGTGCCTGACCTGTTTCTCAAGTCATGGGATATGCGACTCAAATTGTGTAGTCAGCCATGTGGGATCCAGCCACCCTAACCTTCATGCCATCTGCTGGTTCATTTGATTTGCTGTTTTTTTTTTTTTTTTTTTTTGTTTATCATGCTTTCTTTTTTGTTTTCAATTTTTTGATTGAAATATATTTGAATATATGATCATTTTAAAAATTTTACTTATTTCTGGTACAATGAATTCCCCTAGGTTATCTGTTTGTAATTCTTGGGGGTGGAGGCCAGAGCTCTAAGTCAGGGTAACCAGAATAGCAAGAGTGTTATGTCTGAATGCAGAATATGTTTCTCAATGTAAACTCTTTCCTCTTTGAGCTCCTTCAGTGAAAATATGGCCGGCCCCCCCACCGAGGTATATTATATATCGCCCTACCTATATCTGCTTCTTGGACTCCATGCTAAACGGGGTCCAGAGAAGCTCATTTAGCCAGTCCTTATACTTCCCCTCTTATTCTAATGAGAAATTTCTGATTTCTCCCACATGTACCACTTGCTTTCAAGAAAGGTACTCTATAAGCTTTGTCTAAGACCTAAAGGTATAGATTTTATGCTTCTAAGTCTTGGTCGTGTTATTTAATGATTTACTGAGGGAATGAAGAAAACATCTGTCTTCGATTTCACCGTTAAACACAATAAATTTAGCAATTTTACTTATTTATATTTCTACAGCCTTTCATTTATTCTTCAGAAATTTATTACTGTGTGTTAAGTGTCTTATTTTTTATTATGTAATAAACAAACTCTATGTCTGTTTTGTCTCTTTTAATTGATAGAGATTATTTTAAAGCAAAAATACTGAACTTAAAATATCTACCAATATATCGAGATATTATGCATAGTCAATTCATAATAACCTTTTTTAAGTAATGAAGATGCTTATTTATGTATTTGACTGTGAATAAATAATAATACTGCATTTTATGTTTTTTTATTTTATTTTTAAAGACATCATTTTGAAACTCTAAGAAATATTTATGAGTGCCAAATATTTTTCTTTGAAAGAAACTGGCATCATAACAATAATTTTTAAATTTTATATGTGACACTGTACATTTTGTTAATTAGACTTTGAAAAATAGTCATGCACATAGAAAAGTAATAATAACTGGGAAAAAATGCTATTCTACAGTTTAATCATCTCCAAATCAACATAGTCATGTTTATTTGCATTATTTTTCTCATAGATAGGTTAGAAGAGACATTTACTAATTTCTGTCTGTTATAATTTTTCCTTCTTTGAATGATATATTTTTGCAAATACAAAATTGTTTCATTATTCAACAATATGGTAATAGAACATATTGGTAGTTTTTAATCTCCCAAAAGATTGTAAATCTTAAATGGATAGCAATCATATTTCTTTTGGCTGTTTTTACATATATAGAGTCCAATGGGCCATGGCAAGTATATGATAAATACCCATTTAATAAATTTATTCCTTTTTAGAGTTGTCATTGCTTCTGATTTTTATTTTTGCTACTTAAATGAAATTTCTGGAGGAGATGAGAAAAACTCCTATCTTTAATCTTCCAAAAGTAGACATTTCATATTATCATTTGAATTTTATAGAACTTTATCATTAGACACATCATCATATACATCATTTTATCTATTTTAAGTATTTCTCTGCATATCTTCAGTAGTTTGTAAGTAGAATCTGCATCTCTTTTCTCTTTTTTGATTGATAGAGATTATTTAGAAACAAGTAAACTAAGTTAGGAACATCTGAAGGTATACCCAGTTATTGCTTTAGTTAATAATGCAATATTTCAGACAGAAATAAAGAAATGTTATTAGTGTTCATAATTTTTTCAGCAAATATTAATTTGTCTTAGTTTGTTTTTGTGTTGCTGACAAAAATACCTGAAATTGGGTAAATTATAAAGGATAGAACTTTGTTTGTCTCACAGTTCTGGTGACTGTAAGTCCAAAGACATAGGGCTAGCAGAGCAGAGAGGATGGGGAATTTGTGCAGAGAGAAAGACATGGGGGCAGCCACCTTCCTTATATAACCACCCACTTTGAGCTAAGTAACTCCTTCTCATTAGAGCTAGAACTCACTGGTTCTCAGGAGACATCATTCACCACCCATTAGGCCTTATCTCTTAAAGATCTCATCACCTGCCAATTCCATTGTACTGGGAACTGAATTTTAAAACATGAATCTCTGGGGCATAAACCCTTCTCTAAAACATACCAATTATACCCAACACGTTCAGGAAATTCTAATATGCAATGGTTTCTCATATTTTCTTTCAAAGAATTTGATTAGGTTTCCCTTGGTCTTTGGTTACACGAAGTTTATACTTTTATTATGGTGTATTTAAAGCTCCACCTTTACTGAAATGGGTGCAGTTTATTCTCCTCTCTCGACTCAAACCTTCTTTCAGATTTTTTTTCCTACTTAACATTTAGTTAATTTCTTCAAGAATATTTTGACAGCTTTGAAGTATTCAGTCATTGCTGTGTTAATTTCTGAATCCTCACATGAGTTAACCCAAATTTCCTGTATTTGATATATATATGATCATAGTTTATAATTTCAGGTGGTAGCTTATATTTATTTTTATTAAAGATTCAGTTGTCAGGGGCAGCCACGTGGTATGGTGGTTATGGTAGTTGGATCCCACATGACTGATTAGAATCTGGACCTGAATGCTTTAAAAACAAACCTGGTATGTGTCACACATGTGTGTGCCCAAAATCCAAGAGGAAAGTGGAGGGGAAGGGATTGTGGTGTGGTCAGCCCCCATTGTTGGGTACTTTCTCAGTTTCTCTCTCTCTGGCGAGTACACACATCTTATAGCAAATGTTTTAAAAAATGAAGTCTTTTTTATTTTTTTAAAATATTAAAATGTTACTTTTATTTTTTTTCTGATGAACATTAGGATAAAATTGATTTCACTCTACTGTCTTTATCAGAAAATACTAAGCAACATAATGAGCAAGTAGATTTTATTTTACTTAGTCTTACACAAATAAAATGTGGAATGAAAAAGAAGACCTATGGAGGATATAAAAAATAACTCCCTTAGTGTGTAAGGATGGAGTATACTCTGGCACTGAGCTCTCTATGAATGGATATGGAAGTATTGAAGCCCAGGGGAAGGATTTGCTGGGATCGATGTGGTGCAGATTTAAGCACTGTCATTTTTTTTCATTATTATTCTATTCTGTTTTTAAGTTTTTTTGGGGGGCACATGCATTCACGAGAGAGAGAGAGAGAGAGAGGAAGTGAGAAATCACTCCCCAGAGGATATGGACACATTGCAATCACTTCTCCTCCATTCTCCTTTTGGGATTTTGGGCACACATGCACATGTCTTCATGTTTTTCAAGCCACTGGGTCTGGGACATGTACCATGCAGTCAGCCATGTGCCATAACTGCCACACCACTGGTTGGTCCCAGCATTGCCATTTTAGATTATGTATATGGTCAATGTCACCTCAATATTTTAATTCTATCATTTTATTATTTCTTTTTTGCAAAGCAATTTGTCACAGGTATTTCTAGACTTCTTTGTAAGTAATTCAAAGCGATCTAATAATGCATTTATTCTTTTGTGATTTTCAGCAGAAAAAAAACCCCAAAAATTCGTATCCTTTTTGGTAAGCTGCTTAATAATTTTAAAATGTAATCAGTAAAAAAATGACAAATTTAAAAAGTGTAAATGGTATTTTTAAATGTAAAGCGATGTGTAAATACAGTACAGATAGCAATTTTATACGTATAATAGCCACGATAATTTTATCAGTGTCTCAATCAGCTTTCTTGTTAAAATTTTCATTGAAACTAATTTATGGTACAACAGCAATTTCCTAAGATATATTCCAAGCATCTTTCTTGGAGTATCTAAGGACACCAAACCAAACAAAGAAAAACAATGGTTCAGCATCCTGATGTCAGAGAAAGGAAATGGAGCAAGACAGACCTGTGTTCTCAAGCAGCTCCCGGGGATTCTTCAGAATATCCTGTGAGCATTACTCTGTATTTCAGAAAAATGATTTGCTGGAACAGCGACATCATCGCCATGATTTTGCATCTTTCGCAGCTAATCATCGGGCCTCATTTTTCTGAAAGTAATAATTTACATCAGCCTGCTGCACTGAGTGAGATAACATTATTTTCTTGTTCATGAAAACAAAATTCTGCAGGTAATTTGCTGATGTGCTAATTACCATTTCCAGTGACGAACTAAGGAACACTGTGGTTTCTGAAATTGTTCTACCCAGAAGAATACATTTATATTTGCAAAAACCCTGAAGCATAAAATGGTATTAGTTTTGTGGATTTTTGCCAAACATGGTAGGCAATATGCTCATATTTTTTTTTTCTTTTTTGGAACATTATCAGCTGTGCTTGAGCAGAAAATGCCTTAATGGCTGATTTATCTGTGTGTGTAACAATTCCTTTATGTTAATCAGTGATGAGAGATATTGGTACCCACAGAGCCTCAGAAGATAGGAAGACTATATCTATTTTATTTTGATACTATTTTGGGCTTCTTGAGAGCAGGAGCTTTGCTTTTCTCATCTTTTGGGTTTTTTCTTTCCTCACAATCAGCTCTCTGTCTAGCATATGAATGTATGAGTATATGTATCCATCTACCCTATCCACCAACCTACCTATCTCTTCTTACACAACAAAAGCATTGAACTACTTAAAGATCTGTAAAGGAAGTCAGCAGATGGCATGGAGATTAAGGTGGCTAGATCCCACATGGTCAACTGTACAGTTCAAATCCAACCTGGTGACTTGAGAAACACACTGAGTAGATGTGAGTGCATGTCCAAAAATCCCAAGAGAAGAATGAGGAAAAGGGATTATGTTTTGACTATCCCCCCTGGGGGGTGACTTCTCATTTTCTCTCTCTGTCTTTGTTTGTCTCTACCAAGTGCACATGCCCTATAGCAAAAAAAAAAAAAAATTATAAAGAAGAAATGAAGAAGAAGAAAGAAAGGAAGAAAGAAAGGGAAAGAAAAAGATTAGAAAAGAAACCAGTATTCCATCCAAAAATTCAAATTGTTTTTAGTGGAATTGTCTTCTCTCTGTGGTCTTCCCTCTTTTGCTTGCTGACCTCTAAGGATGGTCCAGCTTTTTGTTCTCCGCCATTTCTAAAGCTTTCTGTTTACTTTCCTATTCTTAGTCTACACATAGAAAAGTCCAGTTTAACCTTCAAAGTTATTTCATCCTCCCTTTGTGAAATCTTTTCTGACTTTCCAACTGGCTCTGCTGTCTTGTTTTGTGCCTCATTCAGGGCTGGTACAATTGTGTGCCTCAGTAGTGCTCTGGCTATGAGGTGGAAAACAGTAATCAATATACTTACTATCTCATGCCTTTGCTGGAATGTGGGTTTCTTGAGAACAAGAGCTTAGCTTTCCTCATCCTGCACTTCTTCCTTCCTCACACTTAGCTCTCTGTTGAGCAGATGGTAAATCATAATAACTATTTCTTGATTGAGCTGATGATTGAAACTTTCTTAACCACTATCATCTCCTTCCTTGCCTTTGTGGATATTCTTTTCATGTTATTTCTAACTAACTGTTTGTTCCCTGATGTTCACTCACTTGATTTCTATCTTCTTCATACAGATGTCTTACTATTTCTTTTTCTTACAATAGATTTCTTTTCTCTCTTCATTCTTGCCTAGCCAAAGTCAGCTTCATATATTTGTTTCTCCATCTTTACCACCTTATGTGGTTGCACTACTCTCTTCCTGAGTATAGTAACTAGAGGTACACAGACCTTTAAGGCATTTTTTTGTTACTTTCATTCTATATTATTTGCCTGAAAAAATGCTGACCCTCAGTTGATTCCATTTTTTTCCTCAATTTCTACCCCCAGCTGATGGTTACTTAAGAACATACACAATCTGCTAAATATGTCCACGCAGTTGTAACTTGAAACTCGATTTCAAGGTGAACAGCAGATGGTATAATAGTTACATCGCTGGACTCCCATGGGGTCAACCACGGTTCGAGTTCTGGACCCACTGGGTAAAAGTTCACCCTGGGCACATGTGCGTGTGTGCCCAAAAATCCCAAGAGGAGAATGGAAGAGAAAGGACTGTGGCATGGCCATCTCCCCTGGGGGGTGATTTCTTGCTTTCTGTTTCACTGATGAGTGCATGAGCCCTATAGCAAAAACAAACAAACAAACAAACAAAAACCAAAAAACTCTCTTAAAAATAAAAAGAGCTCAAATTTAAAACTCACAAATTAAATCCATCATCTTTACTAAACTCTTTTTCTTAATGCTTCCTATTTTACAATTAATGGCATCAATAATTGTAACAATACACAATATAAAGCACGCACTCACACACATACTCAGACCCACACACAGAAAAGAGCCAGGGGGGAAAACACAACAATGAGTTAATTTTATATATGAGTATTTATGTTTTAGGGTATTATTTTTATACTTTATCATTTCTATTTCACAGTAAATATTAATCACCTTTGTTATTACAAAATTTTAATTAATGCAATAGTAAAACTAGTGAGTTAGAACTAAATTTGAACTGGTCTACATGTAAAGAAGCAGAGGCTTTTGTCTTGATTTTTGTCACTACTAATAGATTGTGGCAGTGACATGTCTCAAGCTACTCCTTGCTTGTTTTTTTTTTTAAGGGGTTTTTGCCAGAAAGACAGAGAGACAGAATGTGAGAAATCACCCCCTAGGGGGATGGCCATACCACAATCCCTTCTCCTCCGTTCTCCTCTTGGGATCTTGGGCACGCACACACACATGCCCAGCATGAGTTTAAGCTACCGGGTCCAGGACTTGAACCACGGTTGGCTACATGGGAGTCCAGCGACATAGCCATTGTGCTAACTGCTGGTCTCCTCCTTGCTTGTTTTGTCATTTACCAAATGCTTTTTTCTTTTTCTTAACCTTTTTTTTTTTTTTTTGGAGAGGTTTTTGCTATAGGGCACGTGCGCTCGCCAGACAGAGAGAGACATAGAGATAGAAGAGAGAAATCACCCCCGAGGGGGTATGATCACGCCGCAATCCCTTCTCCTCCATTCTCCTCTCGGGATCTTGGGCTCGCACGCACATGCGCCCGGCGTGAGTTTAAGCCACTGGGTCTGGGACGTGAACCACGGTTGACTACGTGGGAGTCCAGCGACATAGCCATTACACTAACTGCTGGTTCCCCCAAATGCTTTTTAAGCATTCCTGTTATATTTGACACTAGGTTTTTGGTGCTTTGGTGTAAAACTTCATTTCCGAAATGATGATGCTCAAGGTATTGTAGAGACAGGCATGTAATGATGTAGGAATGAAAGCAACAGAGGCACAAAGCCAGTGTGGTAGGAGTGGAGAGGGGATATGGAGTTGCTTTGGTATAGCAGGTGGTAGAGAAACGTGGATGGCTGAATTCCAACACTTTTTATACTTGCACGATTCCAGTATTGGTTAACCTCTTTAAGAGCAACCATTTTTATTTTAACTTATTTATTTTTTATGTTTTTACAATAGGGCACATGTGCTTGCCAGAGATAAACAGAGATAAAGTGAGAAATAACCCCACTCACCATCCCCCCCACCCCCAATGGGGAATGGCTATGCTGCAATCTCTTCTCCATTCTCCTTAGGATTTTTTGATATGGACACACACATTCCCAATATGATTTTCAAGCTGTTGGGTCTGGGACTCAAACTATGGTCAGCCATGTGAGAGTCCAGTGTCTTAACCACCATACACCTGCTGACTCCAGCAACAATTTCTAAAAGATACATTTTTATTCTTGGATGATTTAGACAGGACAAAACATATTAAAAAGAAGAAAAGTTATAGAGCATTAATTCATTTTAATGATGATGATATTGGCATTCTCAATAAACCACAATGCGTATATGAATATAGAAGGTAAAGTTAATGATGGATTTTTTTTCCTATAAATGTGCTTGTCCATGATCATAAAGAATGTTCTTTACTAAAAATGAGATTAGTGTGAAGACTGTTTCAGAGAAATATCAAGGTGATTATGTAAATTAAAAAGTAAGCAATGGAAGCAACAATGATAATCTCAAACAGAAGTAAAAGAGTCACATTATTGAAAACAGAATGGAAAGTTCCTGTCATACAGGGAACTGAGACCGGCTCTTTTAACACTTTAAATCAGAAAAAAAAAAAAAAAAAACAAATCAGAAAAATATTATATTGGGAACAGTCCAGTAATACAGTAATTAAACACTATGCATTGGATGCTCTACCTCCTCTGAACTTTAACATTTTAGAGATGGAAGGGGACTGGAGACCACCTCTACTTCTTACATGCAACACAGGACAACTATTGGCTTGTATTACACCTTTGTGAGAATTAGAAAATGTCAGTCTGTTTGGAAGCTGCCACTGGAGCTCATGGTTTGGTAAGCGGATTAGGAGCTGAATTTTAGCTTCTAGTAATCATTTGACTGGGGATCTTTGTCCAGGATACAACTGACTGCACATTTTGTTCTGTTCACACCCTACTTTTTAATGTCACTTGATTTTTCCATGCCAAATGATATGACATTAGTAACTGTAAGATTAATGTAATTTCTGGAGAACAGAGGTATGGTTACATCATTTTTTTGTGTGTGTGTAAACTGTAGAATTCTTAATAGGCCATCATAAGTAAGTTGTGTTCATATTAAAATTCCCAAAGACAATTGTATCATATTATAATAGAAGGGTCAAATCAAATTTGAGGATGTAACAACCAGCACTATTATTTAACATATATGCAAATGAAAGAAGCTTAAACTCAGGAAGCCAGTGAAATAGGTTATTCAAGAAAAATGAAGGACAATTAGATTCAGAAAGAATAGCATGTTCAAAGATAAACGTGAATCAGAAATGTCTTACTTGTAGGATAGAGGAGAGGAATGCCACTGAAATGAAATGCCATTAATGGAAGAAACTAACGACAGTCTGGAATGTCAAGTCTATAAGCTGTTCAGACTTCACAGGGTGAAGCCAGTACCGTTACTGTGGTAGATGTATCAGCTATCTCCAAAAAGGCTACACTGACAGAAACAATCTTCAGACTCTACTATAAAATTATTTGGTTGGAGTGAGTAAACATCTGATCTATAAGAAAGGACATTATTTTGTATTTGTTCTCCATGATGTATTATTTATATGAATTCATGGCTTATCATCGCAAAATCATAGTAACTCATTTGTCTAATGCTTTAAACCCTTACTGTTAAATGGCTGTATTCAGCAACGTCATTTGTTTACAATAACTCAGATGATCAAAAGATGAATTTAGAAAACATCTCTTGCAGCTGATCCCAGGGCATTTGAACCTTTAGAGAGCATATCTCATGTAGAACTAATTTGTCAGCACAAAACAAAGGGTATCTCAGAAACAAGTAGAATTTTAGATTTCCAAACAGATTATGAAATGGTTTATTAAGAAGTATATCATTGTAAATGTAAGAGGGACCATTCAGTTATTGAACAATGAGTTCCTTTTAGCTGGTAAGTGAGATTGAAGCATACATTGAGTAACACGTACAGAGTCTGAATGCTGGGAATTTACCAATATTGTAGGAAAAATAAATTATCTAAATAAACTGGGAGACACACACTATGTATAGATTGGAAAAATCAATATGGTAAAGACATCTGTTTGCCCCAGATTTATTTATAGGTGGAATGCAATTCTCATTAAAATCCCCACAAGGTTTTCTATAGATATAAACAACCTTACCCTAAAACTCATGTTAAAGGCTCCAGTTCTGAAATAGCTAAAAGTGATTATGACAAAGAAGAATAAAGCAAAGGACTCATTCTAACCTTATATGAAGTCTTATTACAGTCACTCCTCACATTAAGAACTGCTCAAACTTACCACCAGTTCTCCTATGGGGGTATCCCCTTTCTTGGTCTTTGTCTTATTCCTGCAGTTAGTTAGTATTCATTACAAGAAGCTTTGCGATCACACAAAACCATGTATTTCGTTTATAAACTTGAACTTTACTGTGCACCCATGGTCGTATTCAGAATAAATAAAAATTATTACACTGGATTTATATTATTCTGTTGTGTGTCTTACTGCTTTCTGGTGCTTATGCCATGTATGGTTTTTGTATGGATAGAAGTACATTATTCTTAGTGACGTTGCACAGTATCTTTTGAAAAATACATACCCTATGGCATCATGACACCATAAGACATCCACCTTTATCCTCACTTTTCGACCAATTTACTTAACAACCAAGTTTTAGGAACAACACTCCATCATTAAGTGAGAGCACTAGTTACAGCGATTAAGACAGTGTGATATTGATTGAGAGATGGACATATAGACCAATGTATCTATTATAGAACACAATAGAACACAAGAAGACCTGTACAAGTATTCAACTGATTTCTGACAGAGTCACAGAAATAATTCAATAGAGAAAGGACATCCTTTGAAGAAATAATGCCAGAGCATGTCAATAGGCAAAAAATTTATCCTCAACCTAAATCACATATACAAAAATTAACTCAAAGTGTATTCTGGACTCAAATGCAAAATATAAAGGTATAAAATGTAAAAAATTGTAGAAGAAAATATTAAGAATTTAAAGATAAAGAAAATGTTTTTAGGCCTGACACAAAAAGCATGATCTATAATGGAAAATATGATAAAAATACTTCAAGAAAATTAAGCAAAGCAGGAAAAAACTTGTTTCTTAAGATGCTATCATTCTTTTAAAACATTATACATTTGAAAAGTTATGTAAGACCACCAAAATCTAGCTATGTGTGAAGTTGTTAAAACTGTTAATTTGCCTAATTGAAAGCTCCTCTTAAAGACATTTTTTAAGATTTCAAAACAAGCCAAGAAACAGATAAAATATTTTTCAATAGCTGTTAATTGGAGAAATGTCCCACAAACCTTATTACCGTTAGACAGATAATATGACTAATTTTCCACCACTGACAGATGCTTGGGCTAATGATTTCCACAGTGGTGTAGTAATTGTGTGAAATGTGCTTAAATGTTGTGTTTGATGATTTCAGTTGATTATAAGAATCTTCTAAAAATCTGTGTATATCATATTCTGAAAAGTCTGCAACCAACCACATGAACTACTATTGCAAATAGGTTGTACTTTTTTTTTAAAAGGTTTTTGCCATAGGGGAGGTGTGCTCACTGGAGAGACAGAGACAGTGAAAAGGAAAGGGAGAAATCACACTCCCCAGGGGTGATGGACACGCCAAAATGTATTCTCCATTTCCTCCTGGGACTTTTTGGGTGTGCTCACACACACACACACACACACACACACACATGCCCAGCGTGATTTTCAAGCCACCTGGTCCAGGACTTGAACCATAGTTGGCTATGTGGGCTTCTAGCACCTTAACCACTATGCCACCTGCTGGTCCTGAAAGATGACACTTTAAAAAGATGATTTACAATATATTATTCTTTTATTAATGGGACTCCAGGTTTCAAGGCCATTAGACATAAGATTGGAATGGTGAGAGAATCTTCAAGAAACACTCTGAATTTGTAGTCCCAACACAGAGTGTGATACTTTAGTGCTTCACAATGCTCTTGCTTAGCCCTGAAAAGGTGCTATATTCTGGTTCAATTTTATATCCCTTTGATTCATCCAGAATAGTACACAAAACATGATAGTAGGATAGATAGTCTTAAAACAACAAAAAATTGAGTCTAAATTTTTTCTAGTACTGTTTTCTTTTTACAAGAGAATATCCTTAAAAGCTTTCACGCTGATAAAAAAAGTCTTTATAAAGCTGATGTTGTTCCTCACACTCCATTAAACTACCCTTTTATCTTTGAAACTGATGTGAAAGCAAAATATTTATATTATGTTGACTTCACTTTTAAATTGCTTTTAGAAAAGAAAAATAAAAATAAATATATTTGAGACAAGAAGTAGCTGAGTACATCTAATACATTTTGCAAGGATCATTAAGTCCTGTATTTTTCTTATTTTGTAACTAGCTGGCATTAGGACGGCAATCTGGAGCATTGCCAGACATTTTCAATAATTAATGAAATAGAGAGTTGGCGGTTATGACAGCCTGATTCCATACTGTCCACTGTATGGTTTGAATCCTGGGCCTGGTGGCTTGAGGAAGATTCCAGGCTCAAGTATGTCTAAAATCCAAGAAAGGAGGAAGAGATGGAGGAAAAGGGGTTGTGGCTTGACCACTCTCCACAGGACATGCTTTCTCCTCTCTCCCTCTCTCTATCTTTGTCTCTCTGTCTCTGGTGAGTATACATATTTTATGGAAAAAAAAAGCAAAACAAAACAACAACCAAAAAACTCTTATTTTCATCAATAGAAATTCTGAAAATAAAATGTCCTTTCCCTTATTCATATAATTTAAAAGTTGAGTCTAATCTTGGAAATCATGAATATACAGTCAATAATAATCAATCCCTCAAACATCTTAGTATGTACACCTAATCCCAACTGCTAGGAGCTGTGGAACATCTTTAATTTTCAGTTCTTGATATGAATATTGATGAAATAATACGTTATAAAAGGTCAGTAGAAAGCAACTTAGATCTTAAAATGTCAAATGTCATCTTCAACCATTGGAAACTGAAATGCATTTTTTTTTTATTCTCAAGAGCATAATATACAATACTTACTAATGTTAGATTAACTACAATAGTATATACAATTTAGTGAAGAAAATAAGTCATTTCAAAATTCTTCTGGTGACACCATTTTGCTCTTCAGTGTCAGCACTCGCTCTAGCTTACATACCTCAACCAGAAAGAAAACAGGAGGAGTTCTTTGAGTTCCGCACAAAGATGAGATGGCTTGCTCCAGAATGAAAATCAATGCACGACTCCCTTCTTTCAGAGAATCTTACCCATCCCCCGACACACAAATTGTCCACTGAACTAAATGTGCTAAGTGCATAGGTGATTTATATTCCGGCTTAATCTCCTTACAATATCGATCTGTTAGCAGACAGTTCACAGTCAGCCACCACTCTGGGGTCCACATTTTGACAGTATTACTGCAATTGTTACCACAAGACTCAACCCATGAGGGTCCCAGAGTGGAAGGATCCTTGTCTTCGTGCAGAGAAAAATTCAAGAGTGAGCTTTTAGAGGGCGTGAAAGCAGTTTTATTAAAGAAAATGTATAAAGGAGATTACTCCACAGATGGAACAGCCCTGTGAGAAGACATGAGTAAATAGTTTCATTCCTTCCTTGGGTTGCAGGCCTCAAAAGGAAGGGAAGAACTATTATCCCTGAAAGAAAGCAGAAGGGCTACCCTACAGGCTGGACAGCTCCATCTTCAGTGGTATCTGATATATATGGTGTGACTTAATGACAAGCTAAGTAAAGAGTGGTTTATTGATGACTTTTCTGGACAAGGGGCAGTGCTTTTTCTACAATCACTCTCCCTCTCATTTTCTTGCAGTTCCAGTTGTTTTCATGGCAATTGTAAACTGTCATGGCAAAGATGGAACTGTCATTTAACATGTAAATGCAGTACAAAGAGAGAAAAATTAGTTCTAAGATTAGGCAGTGGTGATTTCAGTGCCATCTTGGTTCAGACTGTTCAGTCCCAATCTCTCAGCCATCTCCTATCGTGTCTGGTTTTATCGATTTATTGTAGGTGTTGAATATCCCTCACCTCAGTCCCTTTGTGTTATACAATGGCTTCCTGTCAACAAATCAACAGATATTAAAACATCCAGGAATCAAAGAGCTCTGAAAACTGCTGATAAGAGCTTGCCTTCCACTGGAGGATTGAAGAAATCTCACTCTTACTTGCTGAGTAATTTGCTATTCTGTAAAATCTGATTATTTCAGAAGTCCACTGATTGATAAACCTCACTTCTAGGTACTGGTGCAGTAACGTGACATGGTGTTTAGATATGTCCTTCTAGAATACCAATATTGAGCTTCACAGGAGGAAAGTGAGAATTATCTGGTTGGTCTCCTTATGGACATCGACTATGTATTATATAAGGCAAATGTATAATAATTATGTCAAAATCACTCCTCACACTGTGGAGGATATGCTGAAACCCTCTTAGAGAAAACATTTAATTGTCAAATAAACAAAAACAAAATTTTTCCTGTTACTGGTAGTTCCTGATGTGATCGAGTGGAGACAGGAGATACCTAAATATAAAATAATTTTAAGAATGTGGTCCACAGGGGACCAGCAATTAGCGTAATGGCTATGCCACTGGACTCCCATGTAGTTGACCGCGGTTCGCGTCCTGGACCGGGTATCTTAAAACTCACGTCGGGCACGTATGCGTGCATGCCCAAGATCCCGAGAGGAGAATGGAGGAGAAGGGATTGCGGCGTGGCCATCCTCCCTGGGGGGTGATTTCTCGCTTTCTGTCTGTCTCTCTCTCTCTCTGTCTGTCTGGCGAGCGCACGCACCCTATAGC
>NW_006159806.1:3766638-3784840 GCF_000334495.1 Tupaia belangeri chinensis | reverse complement strand
CCGCCCCCCTATAGGCAAAACCCCCCCAAAAAAAAAAAAAAAAAAAGAAAGAAAGAAAAAAGAATGCAGTCCACAGAACCAGATATTGGCAGTTATTTTATTTTTTCATATTTATAGCTGTGTGAATTTTAATATGAATATATAGTCATAGGAGCTAAGGCAAGTCAATATGTTTAGCAAATGAGTATCAGAAATTACACATTATAAGAAGTGTAAATAAAAAAAATGAATTATTCTGTACAATGCCAGCCATTTTGGTATTTTAAAACCAAGCAATTTTCTTATTGGTGCCAACGAAATGGTTTTTATAGACTTTTATTTATATATTTATATTATACGGCACATTCTATTTATTGACTGCACTTTTATAACTGAGTCCTTATTCATTCAAGTGCACATTTGTAGTGCTGATTCTGTGTGTACTTCCTATATCTTATTAAAATAAATGAACTACTATAAAAATTATCCTGGGCATTGAAGATGCAAGCTTTATACCCTGTCTTATCAGGTCACATGACTTAGATGGTTCTCAGGTTATTCATTTGCTAAAAGAAAGGAGCTTAGCCTAATTGAAATCTAAAACCTCTTCACTGAACAATACATTGCCTGCTTGGCCCACTATACTAGGTAGCAGTGAAGCAGACCTGTTTAATATTTAGTCAAATTGCAGCCATTTTGAAATTAAGAAAGGCTTTTAATGAGAACAATCTGATCAAGTGCTGAGTCATAGGGAGATCTATTTGAGGAATGGTCAGATGAGAAACCAAGAATGAGTATTTGAAGGAAGCAGAATAATTACTCAGGCATGTGATTGACTCTGATTGTAGTAAGGAATGATTTGCATGTTCTTGTATTTTGTACTTATAAATAGTGATAATTGTTGAGCTTTTTGAGGCAGTTGAATGGATATACTTGCTGTCTCTGTGTATTTGGGATGGTGTAAGGGAAGATAACAACGTTCTTGGTGCCAGGAGCCAGGTGAGAGGAAAGAGTTCTCACAGAGCGTCTGGTGGTAACTCCTGGTATGCTATGATTGATGTGCAGATGTCCTGCTATTATCTTAGGGTTGCCCACTCATATCTGTCCGACTACCTATCATAAATAAGGCAAAAGAAGTAGCAGAGCAGGTTTATACTGAATGTCTAAATGATACACCGGACCTAGAAAGTGCCATTCCTTGCACCGATCCAGACTGGCTCCCTGATGGTGCGAATAGACTAGAAATTGCTAGGCTAGAACATGACAGGAGGTGTGTCTTAGGAGGAATGAAATTAGAGTTTCTCAAACCTAAGAGCTTCAATAAAATACAAGAATTAACAGCAGAAGCCCTCCAAGGACCCATCTCCATTTATAGAAAGAATTTACCAAACTGATAGGACATTTAAAGACATTGACCCCCAAGCTCCAGAAAATATGAGAATGATCAATATGAATTCTATTAGTCAGAGTGCCCTCTAGACATCAAAAAGAAATTGTATAGAGTGGAAGGAGCAATAGGAATGAACACTTCACAGCTGATAGACATTGCCTGGAAGCTGGATCATAATAGGGAAGCTAAAGAGGTAAAAGGATTTAAACGAGCTGCTATTAATGTTTTATTTTCCACTGCAGTGGGGACTTCAACAAAAGGTGGAAAAGGGATGTGAGAAAATGATCGAAGACACAGTGTGCTCATTGTAAGGAAACAAAGCACTGGCAGAAAGGAATATCCCAAGTATAAAGGGAAAATATTCTGACAACGTTTCAAGTAGTTTGAGATCTTGAAGTTAGATTTTGAGTATTCATAAAGTGTCTGAGTCATCTTTAAGCAATTTTAACGGTTTATTTTGGTTAATATGAAGTGCAATTTTTTAATTTCTGGCTTTAAAAATAAACTTATAGAGACATAAGATACTGGATCAAGAATAACATTGTTTTCTGCATTGAACAAAATCATTAAAAAAGCAAATGATTTTGGAGATTGTGGGATATATATTCATAAGCTGCTGGTATATGACAATTTAAGATATTTTGCTTCTGGGAATTAAAGTTATTAAGAGTTAAAATTCTAGTTAAAATGGCTGTATTATTTATATACGAGTCTTTCTCTGTATTAAAACAAAGTTTTTCTTCAAGTATTGATCTGCTCTTAGTAAAAGCAATCATACTGCAAGAGACTTTTTTTTATATCTTAATAACTTGACTAAAAACAGTGTTTGTGTTTATTGGGTTTTGATTGCTTAGGAAAACTGAGCTGTAAAAGATTAAACATTTTAGCTATATAATTTCTTATACTTGATATTAAAATTTTTTAATCATCAATTTGTTTAAATAAATGACCACTATTTTTCACTGACCTATGATCCTGTTTTGATCAAATGTTAAAGGTTTTTATTTTTTATTATTTTTTTATTTCAATTTATTTATTTGCATTCATTCATTGTACATCATTACAGCATACAAAATGAGATTTTTCATCCAGAGTACACTGTATATTGTCTCAATCAAGCACATCAACAAACATGTTGTTGTCAGCAAATAATTTTCCATTTCTTGTTTTCTGTATGTTTTGCTTTTTTTCCCCCCATCCTTGATTCCCTGTCTCTTACCCTCTGCCATCTCCCACTTTCCTCCCACACTGTCTCTGGTATCTATGTTTGCTTTCTATACTGTTTTCCCCCAACATTTTATTGAATTACTAAAGACCTTAATTAATCTAAATATTTTCATAGCAAACACAGGTGATATATACATTTCCATGAACACAAGTCTAACTTTACACATCCTATAAAGTAGCACCTAGCTGGGGCTATATATCTTACTGCAGGCATTGAATAAATTATTTTTTTGCTGAGACTTTTTATTTGTAACTTAATTTACATTCCTTCCCTAAGCATCATAACAGCATACTAAATGTGATTTCCCATCTAGTATATACTGCATAGTGACTTATTCATGTTATAAACACTTTTCCATTTCTAGTTCCTAGAATTATTTTTACCCCTCTTTCTGACCCTCTGTCCTTTCCCACCCTTTCCTCACACCATCTCTGGAGTCTACAATTTTCTTCCATTCTATTAAAGGTTTTTCAATATTTTTGACAGACTTCCTCAAGATCAAACTCTAAATTAAGTATCTTTGACCTAGACTTATCCGATATGTCAATTTTTGAGAAGTATTTTCAATTGATAAAGTAATGTTTATGTAAATGTGTTGCTCTGTGTTCTTTTTTTAAGAGAGACTTTTGCTATAGGGTGTGTGTGCTCTCTGGAGAGACAGAGAGAGACAGAGAAATCACCCTCCCAGAGAGGATGGTCACACCACAATCCCTTCTCCTCCACTCTGCTCTCAGGATTTTGGGCATGCATGCACATGTGCCCAGTATGAGTTTTAGGCCGCCAGGTCTGAGAATCAAACTACGGTTGACTACATGGGTATCTAGCGAAATAGCCATTATGCATCTGCTGGTTCCATGCTATGTGTTCTTAAGATCATGTAAAAATTTCAGAGTTCTGACAGCACTAATGTGATGCCATCAGTCAAATTTTGGTTATCTTTGAATGCTATGTACAATAAAAATAGCTGAATTTTGCTCAATTGCATCATTGTTGCAATGAATTGCTCAGTGATATTGACTGCTTCTGGTCCATGGCTTGTTGGAAACTGGGCCACACTGCAGAAGTTGAGCAGCAGGTGAGCAAGTGGAGCTTCATCTGTATTCACTGCCATTCCCCATGGCTCGGATTACCACCTGAGCTCCACCTCCTGTCAGAATCAGTAGAGGCATTTAGATTCTCATTGGAGTAAGAACTCTTGTGACTGCACATGCTGGGGATTGAGGCTGTACACTCCTTATGAGAATCCTACATCTGATGATCTGAGGTCATAAAACCTGAGATGGAGCTGAGGCTCTGATGCTAGCACTGGGGAGTGGCTGCAAATACTGTATTATGGTGACTTGTATAATTATTTAATTGTATATTGCAATGCAATAACAATAGAAATGCAGTGCATAATAAATGCTTGAATCAGCATGAAACCATCTTCTCAACTCCCATTTATGGAAAAATTGTCTTCCATAAAATGTCTCTGGTGCCAAAAGTGTTGGGGACCACTGGTTTAGAGAACTTTGCTGGTGATAAGCAAAGTTTTGAAATTATGGTAAGCATGTTTGGAAATTATGCTCAGTTGAGTTGAACCCTGGTGCAGTTTTGGCTCTGTTTCCTGAGAATTGCTGAATGATGACAAGCCCCAGGTATAACTGACCGTGAGGAAATTAAAAAATGGACTTTCTTAGAGACCCTGTAGCTACATGGTAATTAGCAAGCAATTAACAAGTTTTTCAGGCACTTCAACTAACGTGGTGGTTATATCCAGCACAATCAAAGAACAATTTTGCAACTTTCAGAATGTCAGAGACGTAACCCTTACTTATTGAGATTTTAGCACAGAAGACAGAATTGATCATTTTAATTCAAGAGTTAACTCTATCCCAGGGAAAATGGTGCCCAGATCTTAGAATTCCTGGAGGCTGTCCAGTACCTAAGGTCAATACAGTCAAAGATAACTTACTAGCAGACTAGATAACCTGAAAAGTAGCAATCAATGTGGTAAATGCCCATATCTAAGCCCCATTACTTCTATAGCAGGATTTGACCAGATACCATCCCAGTTTTGAGTCAGGTGAAAGCCAATGCCCAGAAAAAAGTATGTGATATGAAAAGTGGAACACTAACTGATGAATCAGGAAGGCCATGTCTGGATGCTATGTAAGCTCTTGTACCCCATTTTAAAACATATTCATGACTGTTTATTTTGGTAGAGATGCTTCTACACAATTTATTCAGAGGAAAATAACACATAAGATGAAGCATGTGGTTGAAAATGACCTCAGAAGATGTTATGTGTGTGCCCACAATGAACCTAACAATAATACCTATGGCCCCCAAGGCTAACAACTGATTTGGGGTTATATTAGGGATCAGATGGAAGTGGTACACCACACAAAGGCCACAGTCTTTGGGTCAAACTGAAAGAATAAATTAGGCTTTGGAAAAACAATGTGTAACTCACTTTGAATAGATGTTAACTACTATGTGTAAGCTCACTTCTCTTAGAATCCAAGTGGTGCAGAGGTCCAGCCAGAACCCATTTCAGTCAGTTATCAGGTGCTAATAAAGACTAGAGAAAAAGAAGTTCAGCTCAGCAACTTCATGAGAAATGGAAAGGACCATACAATGTGTTGCTGATTATTTCAGCCTTGAAGTTGGCAGGAATCAAGCATGGGTACATCATACCTGAGTGAAGCCTTGCTCACTTAGGACAGCGGAAAGCAACTCCTCAAACTCTTGTTCTATCAACTGTGTAAAATAAAATAGATACCTTTTCAAATAAAAGGCTAGTCTTACTTGGATACTGGATATTGTTTTGTGCATCAAAACCACCTGAGACGATGTGTTTGTGGGCAATAATTCGTGCCATGGATGTATACCTGCTTGTGGAATGAGGCTGACTTTGGACAGTGTGTTTTGGGCATGATGATGGCTCCTATCATCATTGACAATTCTACTGAGACTGAATGGTGGACCAATTTCAGAGGGACTTCTTGGGGGGGAGGGTGGAGGCTTATAGCTGATGGGGATGAATATTTCTTTGGCTATGCTGTGTTACCTTGATGGAAATTACAGTCCACCAACATGTCTTATGAAATTTATGTAAGACTTGCAATCATAGCTAATGAGACTGGCCAGGTCTTTAAGTAATTTATAGTTGTCTTTAGATTCTCTAAAAAAGTAGTTTTAGATAATAGAATGGGGAATGTTACTTAATGACTGTCTCCCTATAACTGGTGAAGGAAATAAACCTCTCCAGCCTCTGCCTCTCTTTTCATTGACTATGAGAAACAGCAGCTGGATTTAGTTGGCTAGGAACACTGGGGATGAGAAGTTAAAATTAGAGAGACACTATCCTCAGAATGTAATATAGTATGATATCATAATACTTGTTAATGAATCTCCATTAAGCGAGACTGTGATTTCTTTATTATCCTGTGAAATTAATTAAAAACACTGCAAAAGATTCATTACTTTTTCTACTTTAACGAAAGGTTTTTAATGAAAGTGGTGCTGTTTATAGAAAAATAGAGATTCAAAGGACTGATTTGCTGCTAAGAAATCATTTACTCGCTTTCTTCTCCTTTTTTTAAATATTCAGTGGGTGTGCTTCTGCGAACAGACAGACTTGATTTAAAATGACTTTGTTGTGTGATCTTGGGAAAAGGTCCTTAATCTTTCAGTTCCTCTGTTTCTTCATTTATGAATAAGAGAGTTCAATATTGCTTGAGCAGAGTTTCAGGTAGATGAAATGAGACATTGTTTTGAAAAAGTACGAGCTTCAAAATTCAGACTGGGCTTTTGGAAAATATTAAGTGTCTGCCGAAATTATAATAGTTAAATTTCCTTTTCCTCATCCCTATTAATGCTGTTTTCATTCCTTTTTTTTTTTTTTTGTCTTGGTCTCCCCAGCTCTGTTCACCTCTATTTCAATCCATTCATATACTGGTATTTGAGTTACAAATATGATTATATAATAGCCCTTCTAAATACATTTAATGCCTTTCATGACTTGGTTGAAACCTTTCTTCCTACTCAAGTTACATATCCAAAAACTTCTCACCCACAGCTTGTACCTCAACTGCCCTGTACTCCTAACCAGGCTGTTATAACCATTTCTCTTTCTTAGTTTTCCTTATATATTTACATATTTCGCTTTTTCTGGTGTTCTCTCCTCCAGAGAATCAACTACAATGAAATAAAAGGCCTATGGATTAGTATAGTACTTTGCATACTATAAGGGCTATTGTCAATATGTGTGACCATCCATTTGATTTTGTTTTCTAGAGACAATGCAATATTCCAAGTTCATAGAAAATATTCAGGGCTTAGTGCCTTGGAGATATTTCCTTTCTCATCCAATTGTTTCTTGAAATGTTACATATGTAGCAAAAGCTCTAATAAATTGCTGAAATATCACTCCAGAAACACTGGGAAATCACTGAATAAAAGTACAAACACTGTGTTGGCATGCTAATTAAATTTCTACAAGATATTTCACTCCTGCCTCTGTTCTGGAGAAATAGTAGTTAGAGCTTTGCTTTCAAGACTGCTCATGTTAATTTATAAGTATGCGTTCATTTAGAAGTAATAACAATTTATACACTTTGGTCGTAGTTCTAAAATGTTATGAGCCTATAAAATAATTTGTTCCACCTATATTTCCCCTTTCACCAGGGGGGAAAAAACAGCCACCATTTTTTGGTTATAGTAACTTTTGGAATCAATTTCTATGGCATTCATAGTAAAGATATCTCTTTCTCTCTCTATATATATATAGCTTTTCAAATTACCCACTGCTATAATTTAAGTTAAAAATCCATGTTGATATTGACTGGATAGACATATTTTCCAAATGCTCAAAGTGATGGTAATGAGGGAATGAAGCAAAAACTTAATTGGCAAAAGGAGCACAGTTTCTCTAAATATTGTGAACCAGGAGAACCCAAAGTTCAGTAGAGACCCCGACTATACCTTGGTCGTAATACAATGACCAGGTAATCAATAAAGCCTGCAGGCAGAAACCATCTGACACCCATTCCTAGAATTCACAGAACACTTTGGCTTCTTGAGAGGTTTGCCAAATTTCAGTGTTGCCATGACAACTCCTGCATTCTTACTCAGGTGTTCCCTGGCTTCACATCTTGCCAGTTGATGGGACCACATGATACCTCTGGATAACTACTTAAATTATCACCCTTTAAAATAGTGACAATTACAAAATTTTCACTTCACTGTGTATTAAGGTATCAGGCAGCTCTCAGCAGAAGCAAAGTGATAATTTTTGTAATTATCTACAAAGTAGCATGTAATGCTTTACAACTAGGAGCTATTAAATTCTTAGGAGTAGGTAATAAAAATAAAAACTCTTTTGATTCCTGGAATTTTGCTTTCAATGTATGTGTGGTTCATAATTTAGCTGAATATAGGAGTAAGAGGTGATGTGTGATGGCTTGTTTGATTGAATTTAGACGAGAACAAAAAACATTTTCTCATCTTGGAACCCAGAATTCAAACTAAAGAATTAATGAGAAAGAAAAACCACCATGGAATATTTTCTTTTATATTTTTAAATGCTGATCACTCTCATGCTTTAATTATTGTTCCCTTGTTTCTTTACAGAGAGATAAGAGTTACTAATTTGTAGAGTTAAAACGATTTTTTTTTTTTCGATGCTAGGAATTCTGTAGGCTGGAAAACAAATATCTAGTTAGTTTGTAATGTTTAAAGAAAAAGAATCCCACTTATTAGAGATAACATATTCATATAAAAGTAATCCTTTTGGGTATATTTTACTAGATGAGCTTATTTTAGAATCAGTATTTATTTCATTTAAAAATGACATGCTTTATTAAGTTAACAGAAAATGTATTCCATTGCCCTAAAAAAGAAAATATTAGGTGGGAACCAACAGTTAGTGTAATGGCTATGTCGCTGGACTCCCACGTAGTGGACTGCGGTTCACGTCCGGGACCCGGTGGCTGAGAACTCACACTGGGTGCGTGTGCATGTGTGCCCAAGATCCCGAGAGGAGAATGGAGGAGAAGGGATTGTAGCGTGACCATCCCCCCTGCGGGGTGATTTCTCGTTTTCTGTCTCTATGTCTCTCTCTGTCTGTCTGGCAAACGCACGCACCCTATAACGAAAACCTCTCAAAAAAAAAGAATGAAAATATTAGGTCAAATTAATATGTGAATGTGCACAAAATAATTATGGACTAAATGATCTCAAGCTAGAAAGTAATGTATAACTATAAAAAGCAAGTTGATACATCTGTGAATTTTAAGAAATATTTTGCTAAATACAGGTGATTATCCATATATACTTTTAAGGTTTATTTCTTTCATAAGAAGGAAGGAGAGAGGGAGAAAGAGAGAGAGATAAGCATCCCCAATAGGGTATCCATGCCATGACCCACCCCCAGTTCTGTCAGCCCAGATCATGGGCATGTGTGTATCCTATATGCACAAGGGAGTTCCTTGGACCTTCCTACATGAGTGTAGCATCATGGGTATTGTGTTACTACTGTAACACCACTGTTGACCCATGAACACATAGTTAAAACTGCATTACCTCATAATGTTGACATGAAAAAGTAGATACATTTTTCCATAATTAAGGTAATGTCATTTCAGCACTCAATATATGTTTGTTGAAAGATTGAATTGCTTTCTTATTTTCATATACCAGATGGTCATTCATATCGCTATGATAGGATGTTTTGAAGCAAATAATGGGGACATATAGATTTAGATGATAAACTTTCAATCCCCTGTGGGGGTTGGTAGTGGCAGTACTGGTGACAGTAAGGAGAACACATTTAAATTTCAGTTGGTAAGGGAGCGTAGATGGATAGAAGCAGGCAATGTACTCAAGTGAAGAGTAATAGAAATAGATGCTCTTAAAGGTAAAAATCAATAAACCAATCTTGGTTCTGGTTGGGAATGTCCTTGATCCATTTGGAGAAATGGGTCAAGAGGTTTGGGATTGAAAACTGTATGTTGAGTGAAATACCAAGTACGAATCATCACCAATGAGAGTCAGGAAGACTTCCGAATAGGCAGATTTTGGGGAAACCAGAGCCTTGTCAATTAGGGATTAAAGACAGTTGGGTAAGGCTGAAGAGGAGTACTAGAGCTGGTTCACTGGAGGGTATTTTACAGTGGATGTAATTATGAGAAATTGTAAACAGCATTGAAAATGAGCACAGTGTGCCAAGGAGATAGCAGAGGAACATTTTACAACAGTTCATGATTGTCTGGGCAGTAGGTCAATTTTCTCTCTCTCCCGTGGAAACCATGGAGTCAGGATAACTGACTCTGAGGAAGAAGGATATGAACATACACAATAATCTTTCCTTGCTTCAACCTGAGGGAGAAATTAGGAAAGGATGAAGTTCTAATGATTTAACTGAAGGCCTGGCAAGCTACTCATTGACTCTTTATATACAGGGTTTGCTTTTGCTAACTAATGGGAAAGAAAATTGTAGTATATTTAAAAACAAAGGGTTTTACTTGTTTGTCTAGCTGCAATGAACTAAACTAACAACTGCACTCTTAAAAATGAAATGTATCATATCACATTAAAATTCCAATCAAAATTTCAATAGGAATTGATAAAGTAATTCTTAACTTATAGACAAGAAATAGTGTTCCCGGTACAATTCACTCTCAAACATAAAGGGGTAATTATATTTTACCATACTCTCTTCCTAAATGCATAAGGGAAGGTGTATGATGACTTCTGTAGAGTTTCTTCTTATTTTTTTCCTCCTCTTTCCTCCCAGGTAGTTTATATCTATATTCTCCATCTTTTTTTTTTTTTTTCCTTTACCTTTCCTCTGGCTCAAGGCACTTTTTCAATTTAGCTGCCAGGATGTCATGTCGTAATCCTAGGAAAATTTTCTTCAGTAGAAACATTTAAGGCTTGAATGTAGAAGGATAAAACAGACAGAATGAACAGATGTGTACAAAGGAGCAAAAGAACAATTGCAGGTTGAGAAAGAAACCTCAAAATGGGAGAGGGAGATTCGCCAAATATACTGATTCTCAGGAAGCTTATCTCTTGGAATATAAAAATGGATGTTCCAAAGTACAATAGTCATGGTTGTTTCCTAGCAAAACATGCCCAGTGTGAGCTATTCCTTCATGTGCACCAATCCCTGCTGTGGCTGCAGGGTATTTTTTTTAGCACAACTGGCTGACTTTCCTGTCTCCCTCGGTACCATTAACATGCTTATCTGCTCTAGTCCCAGCCTTGTTTCTAGCACTGATGCTGTATCAGAGCTTAGACAGCCATCCACTTCCTGAAATAGCACAGACCCAGACTATATCCTCTCTCATCTCTTGTCTTCTTTTATCCTTAGGTATCCTCTGTAGGACGATCCACCAGAAAAACCTTGATCTTCCTCTTCTCCAGCGGCCTTACAAAGCACAGCTGCACTCTCAGTTTGGCCCAGGCTGATTTTTCTCTCCCATGAACAAAAGGAACCATGGAGCTGTGGTCCCACAGCCCTTGGAAACCCAACCAATAGACAAATAAATTTTCTCTGGGAAATAAGCATAAATTCTGGTGTATCAGTGCCAGTAGGTGGAACTTCTGCCCTAAGTGTAAAAATGCCCTGAGTTCCAGCTTCTTTGTTTGCAAATGAACATTTGTAAAACAAATATTCCTGTTGCCTATACCAGGGGAACAATTATACTCTAAATGTATCAACATTATCTTAAAATCAAGTAGTCAGAGTTTCCTGAGCAAGAGAACCTTGACATAGGGAGGTTTGGCAGTGAGTGCTTACAGATCTGATTGGAAGGCTTGGGACAGTTATAACAGGCAATCTTTTGTATTTTAACAGTACAATTTTTTGTACCGAGAAGTAAGATGTTAAAACATGATGACATCGGTGAGCATAAGAGTTAAACAGCTCAAAACAAAAATTATAAGAGTTCAATTGGCTATAAAGTATTCCTGGCCAGTGAGTTTTTTTTTTTTTTTTTTTTTTTTCCCCCTAACTTTTCAGTCCAGGACTTGAACCGCGGTTGACTACATAGGAGTCCAGCGACACAGCCATCACACTAACTGCTGGTCCCTAGGTGCAGGTTTTTATGTAAACACAAATTTCCACTCCTCTGTGATAAATGTCTAAGAGTGCAGTTAGCTGAGTCAAATGAAGTTGCATGTTTAATTTTAATCTTTTTAAAAAAGGGTCAAGTGGCAAATAAGTTTTCCTCGCCAGTGGTTTTTTTTTTTTTTTTTTTTTTTCCCCCTAACTTTTCAGACTTTCTTCCGTCTTGTCTTTTTCCTCTAAGCTGGAACTGTGTTTGGGTGGGTATATGCAGTGAGTGAAATTTGAGATACCCTTGAGACAGGGTATGAGAGACAGGAATGGAAATTAAGACAACGTTGGGGCCAATGCTTAAAGAAAAAGAGATTGAGGTAGGAGATAGGAAATGGAAGACAGAAGACAGGCCAACTCCAAAGACAAAAACTGATAGAAAAATAGAGCATAAAGATTCCATCCATCATGATCTACAACAGCTGTACTGTCACACATCACTCTGATACCGTAGACCAACGAGCACTGACCTTTGCTTCATTGGCACGCTAAGAAACACACATCTGGGAGGAGAGCATGGATGTAAACACCCTGTGTTCAAGCAGGTTCATCTGGAGAGCATGCCACAATGAGCAAATTTACAGGGACCCTCAAGACCACCCCTAATCCCTATAAAACAGCTCCCTTTATTTATATCTGTGTAGATATCCCATGAAGAAAGATTCCCTAAAGGACTCAGTGCTGTCTCCTTCTCCACAGCAGTCTTGGAGTATATTCCCACTTTTCCTCAATAAACTTTGCTGATTTATGCTTGAATTCTTTTCTGTGATGAAGTCAGAAATCTGAGAGGCCCTCACCCCAGTGATACCCCTAGACTCACTTTAGTGCAATCTTCTTTCAAATATCTAGCTCTCCAATTCCTCTATTATTTTTATTAAGAAAGACTCTGGGGGCTGGCAGGCAGTGTGATGGATAACGGTGCTGGATTCTCACATGGCTGAACATGGTTCAAGTCCCAGACCTGATGGCTTGGTTTCTCACTTTCTGTCTCTCTCTCTCTCTCTGTGTGTCCTTCTCTGATCAAATTAAAATAAATAAATAAAGTTAAATAAAAACAATCCTTAAAAAAAACAAAAAAAAGAAAGACTCTGGACTCAATATATAACTCCATGTGATGTTAATTCAACATAATTTCTGTCTTGGGGATTGCAAGAAATGATGATGTTGAATCTACTTAGGATAGTACAAAATAAGATTTCCACTGGATTTTAGAAGTCATCTTATTTTACAGATAAAGAAAGAGAGGATACAAAAAAATAAAATGATTTACCAGAGATGACGACTTCTATTCGAGATTTTTCAATACCAGATAGTCTTTTGTCCAGATAAAGAAATCTCAGGTATCAGCTGATGTGAGAGAATGGCAATAAAATCAACACATCTGTGTGTGTGTGTGTGTGTTTATTGTTAAAGACAGATTTTTGTTATAGGGCACGTGCTCTCACCAGAGAGACAGAAAGTGAGAAGTCACTCCACAGGGCGGACGGCCATGCCACAGTTCCTTCTCCTCCATTCTCCTCTCAGGATTTTGGGCACGCATGTACACATGCTCTGCGTGAGTTTTAGGCCATTGGGTCCGAAACATGAACCAGGCTTGTCTACATGAGAGTCCAGGAATGTAACCATTATGCCATCTGCTGGTCCCACATCTGTGTTTTAAAGCTTTTTATCTTTAAGGTTTATTTATTAATTTATTTCATGAGAAAGACAGATAGGGGTAGTGAGTGAAAGAGAGAGAAAGAGGTACCCCAACTTTAGCCAGCATGTGTTAGGAATGTACAGAGAGATCTCGAGTTGGAAACCCAGGGCTGTCCCGTGTGGCTCCACCATCACAGTGTTGAGTTCTGCTATGCTATCCTTTCACCTACTCCTCAACCTTTGTTTAAAAGACCCTGTCTAAAGGTCCTACCTCAGACTCCTAAGTAGCTGGGAGCACAGGTGCATACCTACGCATCTGGCTTTTAGGATAGGCTGGGAATTGAATCCATTCCTCCCCTGTGGCTTCAGCCTGCAGAGCACAGCATATTATCATTCATCTAACCATAGATGGGCCTTTAAGACCATTTTTAGCTAAACACAGATCAGATTTTATGAATACATATGTGTATATTTCATACAGTTGAATTTGTAATAAAAGTTATGTTCATAATATGACTACAATCTATATGTGTGTGTGTGAGAGAGAGATATAATAATTTATCATTAATAAAGCAAAAGAAAAAAAATCCAGTGTCATGAAAGCTAAATTTGAAGTAATTTCGGGTTTCATAGAGAGCTTGAGTAGGATCTAAGATGAAAAAGAATCAATGCATTTAGTCACCCTGCTATTGATATTTCTAACACAGAAAAGAATAATTTACTTGTGTAATTCAGACTCTCTATGAATTTATATAAGTCAAAATTTTTTTGTTCATCAAGAAAAAAATAACCATTCTCTGTGATGACTGCCTTCTGAATTACAAGGGAATAAAAAGTAGGGGTTGTTTGTGTGGAATCATGCTGCCCGGTTCCTCTTCCAATATCATTCCTACTGGTACTAAAAGGAAATACCAATTTTTAAACCGACAGTAAATTTTATTTTTCTTATTCAAAATAGTTAAGGGCCTGTTTTTATAGTATGGCATGGAGTCTTTAAGTGAGAGAGGAAAATTTATTGACCAGTGTTTTATTAACAATAAAATTTGTTTTTCTGTTTGTTTTTCATGCTTATGAAGTGATGGGGAATAAGATCCTGAAAGAGAGTATTTTTTTCTTGCCTTCAAAGTATTGAATCTGTATTTGCTTGAGATCTAGTCACTCTTTGTAATAATGAGGTCATGGTACTCTTTCTGTAATCAAACCAGAGGTTAGAATTCATGATCAAATCCAGTGAATATGATTCAATATGTCATAGTCAGGGAGGGGAAAAAGACTCAATAAAATAAGAGGATGAGAATAACTTAGCTTTCCATGTAATAGTGAAGAGTCTGAAGACTGAGGGGGCCTATGTATTTATCAATTTGACCATGTTTATAATATAACTATTTTCCTTCCTATTCTGTTTTAATGAGACATTGCTTCACTTTCTTATTGCTTCCCTGGATTTCTCCATGCTCTGTTTTTGAGATATGAAGCCCTCCAAGACTTATTCTGGGCAGTGATTCATTCTCTATATTTTCTCAATTTTATCCTTCTCAAGATTTACCCACTTAACATTTCACTCTGACTCTTAAACATTCTCCAAGTTTCATTCTAGTAGTATCGTAGTATCCTTTCTATCTGATTGATCTACCCCTTACGATGAGTTTCCAACAGGAATGATGTACATTTGTGAACACTATGAAGTCATTTTTAAACTTGATAATTGTCTCTTTTTGGCCATAAGTTCAGAATGCTCTGCATGGTAAATATCAGTGGGAATTGAAGTAAGAGTTGCAACCTGCAAGGTAAATCTGTAAAAGTTGTATAGAAGTAAGGACCTTGCTATACTAAAAAACTTCATAAATTTACTTAAGCTTACCATTCATGCAATTATAGTCTTGCTATTTTTTTTTGTATTGCTTTCATCAGAGAGATAGAAAAAGAGAAAGAGAATCATAATTCATTTATCAACTTTGCCTGTTATAAATTTTGTGAACTTGGAAAGGGAACAGGGTCATGATACCGAGTCATGTTGATTTAGAGGAACAATAATACACAGAGGCCAAGAAGCTTTCACTAAGTGTTTTTTTTTTTTTTTTTTTTTGAGAGATTTTTGCTATAGGGGATGTGTGCTCACCAGAGAGACAGCAAGCAAGAAATCACCCCTCACGCTGCAATCCCTTCTCCATTCCTCTGGGGAGTTTGGGTAGGCACGTACACACATACAACGTGAGTTTTTAAAGTGGCCAGATTCAAAACTAAAATCGTGGTCAACTATGTGGGAGTCCAGCTACATAACCAGTACACCATCTGCTGGTCCCATGTTAGAAGTATTCTTTAAAAAGCTACTTTCCCTCCATCATTCAATCAGATAATCATAATAAAACAGAGAATTTACCAAACTTAACCAAACTTAACCAAACTTGTCTTAACCAAACTTCCTAAATTTTCTTCTTTTGCTTATGGGGTGAAGGAGATCTTCCCAAACTTGATAAGTGAAGAAACGAAAATTGTCCACAGGAATTTGCATGCCCTGAGTCTAGCCAGCACAGCTGGAGAGTCATACTTTAGAGTGGGGGTGGTATAGTGAGATGCATGGAGAAAGAAAGCTTCCAGGAACTGTAGTTTTCCTCTAAGTAAAGACTCTAACTTAGACAATGGGTGATGAAATCTTCAAGGTGTTGTTTTCAAATGAATATACCAACTCTGTAAAGGCAAGTGGTCACAAGATATCTCTTTTACTTCAGTGCATGAGAGGTCTTAGAATCTTAGCTCACTGACAACAAATCTCAGTAGAATCACCTTTGCTATAGCCCTAGTGCCCACTGATTTCCTTGCGGGGATTAGCAGTATTATTTTCCTGGACTGATGAATGCTGGTTGAGGAGAATGCATCACAGTGCTCCTCTCTGGGCTTACTTATGTCTATATTGGGAGAATCTCCTAAATTGACTGTCATGACTTGTCTTTACATAATATGTCAGCCTCCACACTCTCAGATGTCTGTCCCATACTTCTACTAGATACCTCAATCTTCACACTAAGGCATACTAAATTTATTTCTTAATTTCTTCCTTCTTTCTTTTAATATGTAATAATTGTTTATTTATTTAGTTACATTTGTTATTACTATTTAATTTGACCAGGGAGAGACAGAGAAATAGAGAGAAAGAGAAAATGAGATAGCAAGCTGCCAGGTTTAGGACTCAAACCATAGTCGGCAGGTCCAGTGTGTGGGTCCAATGCCTTAATCAACGCACCACCTGCCAGTACCAAATTCTTCCATTTATCATTCATCCCTGTTGATTTCCTTTTTAAAATTAATTTATTTATTATACATTTAACCACTGTATATCATTATAGCTTGTAAAATGAATTTTTCTAGCATGAATACACTGCATATCAGTCCAGTTAAAGGTATTATCATATACGTTATCATCAACAAATAAGATCAAGGTGAACTTTAAGTCATGTTGTAAGAGTACAAAGTAGCTAGTGATTAATACATTCAAGCTGGTGCATGCGTAGATCTCTCACTTTAAGGATGAGAAACTTTGGAAAGGGGTATGAAATCGATGAAGGATGGCTACCTGGATTTCTTTGACTATGAATGTGAATGTTATTTATTCCAGTATGAGTATGTTTGGGGTTCTGCTAGTTTGTTTCCAGGGACTCAATTATGCTTCGATTAATGGAAATTCTTTTTGAGGTCTTGCAAAGCAGTAATGGATATTGCTGGTTTTGAAGGATGTCAAAACCTTTGATCTGCTGGTGACTTCTCCTCAGTGCATCTTTTAATAGGAAGTTGAAGGAATTATTTAGTCATTATCTCATCTCAAAATTTCCTTCATCATTTTATTATAATAGGTGGTGACAAAGTAAATAACCTTTGTTGGCTAAATTTCCTTTACTGAAATTAGTTTGAATGTATGAACAAGTGTAGTATCACTACTAAACTTAATTTAACATTCTCATTAGATGTCACTACTTCCAACCCAAGAGTAATTGCCTTGTGATTTCAAGGACTTTAAGCTTATTTGCTTAAGGAGGTTATGACTAATGCTGCTTATTCTTTTGGAAAAAGTATTCATAGTCCTTCTAGAAAAGAGATAAGTCTTCTGTAACCTGCCTGTGAAAGACCTAAAGACATATGCCTGAGGCCTCTGAGCCCCACTTGTCACCAAGTGACTGATCTGTATAGCTACATCAACTTTCTCTTTCTTAATTGAGTCTGTATTTATTTATTTTTTTTCTGGAAATACACATCTTCCCCAATAGAAGAGTCCTGCTTTTTAGTACCTCTAGGAAGAAAAGTTTTCGAAAATATGACACTGGCTAAAAAGATTTGTCATTTTTTCCTTACATTATGCGTGCATGTTGTGTATATATTTTTTTAAGATCAGTTATTTTTTCCTATAGTGAATTCGTTGGTGTTTACTTTGGCCTTAGGTATTTACTACTACATACCACTATGAAGAGAGGTCAGGAAAATAATGCCAGAATGGCTGAATATTGTGTATAAATTATAAAAATTAAAACACAAAATGTGAGCCAGGAAACAAAACCCATTCCTCTATTTTTACCTTTTTGTTCAATATATATAGTCTTATTTGGACCTGTTTGACTTTGTATACTATTTTTGTTCTAAATCTCTCACCTGAATGGCATGTCTGTATAGTAAACTGTCAGTGGACATCTATACTTTGGTTTCTCAGTTGGTTAAACTTAACATACTTTTCCAAGACGTTATGAGCTTTGCACACCTTCTTTTCTTCTACAGTTTGCTTGTGTAGGCACCCATAAATTCACTAACATCCAAATCTCATATCCGTAATTTTACTTTTTTTTTTTTTTTAACTTTAGTGAGTGGTAATATTAGC